>NW_020897702.1:13903580-13972063 GCF_003984885.1 Neopelma chrysocephalum | reverse complement strand
GGGTCGGTCCTCACTGCCGCATGGAGGAGGGCGGGGGGGTGGGGGGGAGAGGCGGGGGCAGCGGCGGGAGCCCGAGCCCGGGGGCTGGCGGCGGGGCGGAGGGCGGTCAGCCCCGCGCCCCCAGCCCACCCCCGCCCGGCCCCCGGGCGGTGACGGCCCCGCGGGGGGTTGACAGATCGGGGGGCGGGGGGGGGTCGCTAGGGCTGCGCCAGCATCGGCCGGCGGGAGGGGCGGGGGTCGGGGTCGGGCAGCCCCCGCCGAGGGGCGCCCGGGGAGGGGGTACGGAGGGGGCTCCGCCGGGGGAGAAGGGCGAAAAAAAAATCAAATAAAGCGAGCCGCTGCCTCCAAAATGAATCCCTGGACGGAGGAGCTCTCCCTCGGGAATGAGTGAGACTTGGCAGGTTTATTGGGTTTATTTTATTTCGGGGGCGCGGGGGGGGGTTATTCCTTGAAGTGGAAATTTAAGGCATTGCCGTGCTCGGCGGTACGGAGAAACCCCCGGCGGACCGAAAATCCCGTAGGTTTGGTGGAGTGGGTTTGTTGGGGGGGTTTCTTTTTTTTTTTTTTTTTTTTTTTTTTAAGTCTTTAGTAAATGTGCAAATAAAGAGCCGGGGAAGGAGGAGGAGGAGGCGGCTCGGGTTAGTTTAGTCTTTGTGCTTTCTCGTTTCTCTCTCCCGCTCGTTCCTGGCCACTCTCCGGCGTGTGACTCTGTCCGGCTGGCTGCCGCTAAACTGTAGTTCCTCTGAAAATCAGAGAGACGGATTCCCCGGTCCGGAACAATGTCAGTCAGTGGACTTCCAGACCACGCTTCGCCTTCACTTAATCCAGCCACTGGGTAAATCCGTATTGCTTTCAGTGCTCATTTTCCCCCTTAGTATTAAGCAGAAAGCTACGGACCCAGGCAAAGAGCTCCTCTCGCGTACTTTCCCTTATACTCCCAGATATTGAATAGTTTCAAGTACAGTTTCAAGAAAAGTATGGAGAAGGGAGGGGGAAAGGAAAGGGGAAGAGGGGGGAAAAAAACCACCCAGCCCCTCTTCAGACAGTAATTACAAACGGAGAGTTGCACTTACAAACTTCCAGCATTTTGCCCCCAGAACAGTCCAGCGGCCACTTTTCCTTTGTGTTTTTGTATATTCCATGCCCGGCCCGGCGGGTGGGTGGTTGCCGGTGGGCTGTCGGCGCTGCCGGTGCCGGCGCTGCCCGCGGCCCCTCGGTGCGGCGCGGAGCGGAGCGGGGCGCTGCGGGGGCGGGGGGCGGGTGTCACCGGCGGAGGGAGAGCGCGGCCGGGGACGCGGCGCCCGGGAGGCCGGGGCGAGGCGCGGAGCCTCCCAGCGGCCGCCGAGGGGAGTCGAGCTGCCGCCGCCGCTCCCCGGGAGGTATGTGCATGGGAGGAAGCCGAGGAAATCCCCGCTCCCCTCCTCGCTCTATACCTGAGTGCCGAGCCGGGTGCGGAGCGGAGTGGCAGCCGAGAAGCGCAGCCTCCCGCGCTTCCCCTCTTCCCCCGGCGGCGAGACCTTCAGGCGAGTACGAGGGAGTTCTCAGATCAATCACGGCGCTGCGCTCCTCTACCAGCTGGATTTCTCTGGAATAGACAGTAGAAAAACAAGCAGTGCCTTCTAGGGCGCTCGCATGCACGGGACGAGCGCACGACACGAGGTCAGGCTCGGGATGTAGGAGCTCCGCGCGCTGACAGGAGCTTCTTGGGTGTCCAGGGCAAGTTACGTAGCGCCGGCACTGTGGTTCCTCCCCGGGAAAGCCGCAGCCTTGGTTCTTCTCTCGCCCGGCTCCTCTATTTAGAGCAGGGCAATTTTAGACTGAGAGATCTGGCCCATGGAACTGGCCTTGCTGCAACTGGCAGCCGTCAGGTTCTGCGTGTTGCTGTAGGTGAGCTGTGAAGGAGGATGCAGAAATAGCTGGGAGCTGGCCGCCTTTATTAAAGCAATATGCTGTTGTACTACCGTGGCTGCATTAGCCAAATTCCCAAATACCTCTGGGAATAAAAATGGCCCCCCCCAAGCATGCAGACACACATCCCTGATGGAAATCCTCTAAGGTCTTTTCGTACTAAGGTACAGCCCTTAGTACATGGATGCATCTTCTCATTCAGTTCTGCAATGGGTCCAATCAGAAAAACACACAATTTCATCACAGCATACCGAGAGCATTAAGCTAAGGATGAGGAGTTGATGATAACCCTCTCAGGTGGTTTTATTGCCTTCCGAGGTCACGCAAATAAATACTTTGAAAGCTAATGATGAAATGACACATTCCTGGAAAATCCCCCAAACTATAAAAGATACACAGCATTGGACATATGGGAAATATGAAAGCCCCTGCTTTCATGACCCCCATCTCCTTCATGTTGTGACAAACATGAAGGTTTGTCACAACATGTGGGTTTCCAGGATCTGGCTCAGTGAGCACCAGCCAGAGACCCCAGTACATTCAGACCCATGTTTGTCTCAGGGAAGGCTTTGAGTCTTTGCCAAGGGATGAGGTCTGGGGGAGCAGGCTTGGGGATTTGCTACCTTCAGCGGAAGGCATTATTGCTAACAGGAAAAAGAGAGTTTTTTGTTTGTTTGTTTAACCTTGAACAACCGAGGAAGAGTGGGTTATTATTTGATACATAACAGTTACTTGCATCTGTTGAAAACAATGGGTTGGCACAGATGGAAAATAAAATGAAATTATAATGTTTGTAAAATAGTATACAATGTTACCTTTGCTTCAGGCCTCACTTAGGCTTTTATTTGTTCTTTACAGCTCAATGTTATTGCTCTGCTTAGGAGGGTCAGTCACAGAACACATGTGCAACAGTAACACGCCAATCTCATGGAGAATAAACAGGGGTATTTTACATGACAGCTTGGCTGGGATTTTCAAAGTGGCTGTGGGAATATGAAATCCGTGGTGCTGCTCCGGAAGCTATCAAGGCAGCTGGATGAGTTCTCTCTCTTACAAGATTTTGTAGAACTCAGTGACTGATCTTTCAAAACAAAGTTGTTTTTTTTTTTCATTTTAACTTGAGAAGTTTAAGATTCACTTTTTGCCAAACAGCATCTCGTTCAGTCTGTGGTTTGATCTCCCTTTCGGGGTGAGAGGCAGCTGGCTGCGGGGCTGCGCTGCGAGTCCCGCTCGCTCAATCCGCAGCAAATGCTGCCCCTAGTGTTTCAGAGCAGGAAATACCCCAAAACCGTCCCTCGGCTTTCCATGTTTTGTCCAGAAGACTCTGGCGAATGCCACCACCCCTGGACACCACCATCAGTTTTGGATAGGCTGGTTGTCAATTTTCTTAAAAGCAAACTGTTCTTAACATGATCATAACATCCCTTGCGCTTTGTGTTACAGGCATTCTACTAAACATACACAGGATAAAACATTTAATGTATCAGGACCTGAACAATTAATTACTTTTTTTCCCTTCTGTTGACACTGATTTGTGACCTTTTTACATGATACTGTAATCTCACATGAGCTGTCATGCTTGAGCATTTTTTCTGTGTGAATTCCCTACTGTTATTGAAGCTCTGAGTTTCCCAAGCTGGCAGCCCCTTCCAGATCAGCAAAGCACTTATTTGTGCTGGGTTCACAGCCAGACATCCCATTGTGGAAATACCTTTACAAAATGGAACAAAAAGACTGAGCTGAACCTATGTCACCTAAAATCTCGAGTGCATATCTTGTTCATCTCTGTTTAGAAATCATGTATCAAATTGCCTCAAAGTTGTATTAAATCCACAGGAACAGCTTAATATCAATCCTGAGGATGTTACAAACTTGGAGCTTTGAATTTTCAGCCATTTCTATTATTTGCTTTTCAGCAAGGGTTCTCAGCAGTTTTGAAGGCCTACAGTTATACATACATGTATTTCCCAGGGTATTCCCAGCTGGCAGCTATGCTGCTTACCTTGCAAATTGTTTAACTTTGAAGCAGAGTCTGACTGCACTCGAGTCAGTTTTCTTGTCCTTAAATTTTGGGCAGAAGGTGCATGCAACTGCTGCTCTGTTTACACTGTAAGGTAAGCCATTTTGAACACACAATTTTTGTTCTTTTATTTTTTTTTTTTTTAAATAAGAATATACTCCCCAGAGCACTCTAAAGGAACTAGGTTTACAGGTTATTTAATAAACAACAGGGGAAAAAAACTCAAACAACCCCATGCCATCACTTACTATCTAGACAAATAACAAAATTCACATAAACTATTCAGGGAAGTGAAATCACTGAAGTGGTTATTATCAGGTTCTTTCAATATAATTTTGGTAGATCATATTTCTTACATTCTTTTGTCTAATCTCTAAATGCAGATTAGAACTTGGCATTTCTTTCTTCTCAAAGCAGAATCAGAAAGTCAACTTTTTTAAGTCTCTTTTGTGTATGGTGGATATTTCTCTTGGAGTGGTATTATATTTATATGTGTTTGTGTATCACGTGTACACTAGCACACCCACTCTGTTTATCCAGACAGACTTACAGAAGGGTATACCAGAAGTCTTTATTTATCCAAATAAAAGTAAACTAGAGGAGCTAAGCATGGGAATTGCCTGCAATTGCCTGAGGAACTGCTAAAAATAGCTGCTTTTTGGAAACAGGAGAAGCCTTCACTGTTGAAAAAGTAACAGTAACAGCTATCTACTATAGCAAACTACTTTCTTTCCAAAACCTGAAGGACACAGGGACAAAAATCGCTTCTTGTCATACTTCACTGCGAGAACTGGACAGAATGTAGACTAAAAAGGGCCTTCTGTTCCAGAAGTACATCGTGTTGGTAAGCCTAATCCTGTGCATAAATACCTTGTGTGAACTTCATCATTATCACCCTCTCCAGTTACAGAACTTAAACTAGAGCAGATTATCAAAACATTACAGGAACTAAAGTAATTTCCAAGTACGATCATTAATCACCCGCGCCAAGTCTAATCACATACTGAGCTCTCTTCATTGTTCCATTAAGACAGGTACTTTATCTTAATTAGAGCTACTGCTTCAAAAATTAACACTAAAGACAATTTAAAATGTCCTATAGGAACAAACATTTTATTCTCTCACCTCCTAATTCCATTCAGCTTCTCTGATGTGGAAAAAAAACATGAAAGACTGGTCAGATTTCTGACTTCTCTCATCATTAGATATTTGCACAATTTTTTCTGCTAGAAATACTCTTACTGAGTAATTCTATATATAGAAAGTCTCAGGGGGTAGAGTCCTCTTTGTGCTTCATCCTGTACAAGCACTAGACTGACCTGGAAAATTTGATCTAAATTTTTACATATTTACTCCTCTAAACAATATTTTCATTTCCTGCGGTGAAGACAAATGTAAACATGATGTAATGATACTTCACATTTGCTGTCTTGCAGAAACACTTCAGATAAAACAACAGCCACAAAGACATTATTACTTCCTCCAATCTCAGTGAGGGGAATATCAGAGTTTAACAGAGACTATACACACAAACATCATATCAGCCCCTGCAAAATCAAATCAAATATCTGTTTCTTGCTGAAATAGAAATCAGTGATGTCAATTTGAGGCATTTTCTTAGTCCCACTGGTGATAGCACACACAAGATTAGTAAACCTCCAGAAGCACTTTCTTCCAAGAAGCTTCGGCAGGATTCTTTTGGATCCCTGTTAGCAACAGAAAAACACTCTTCTGGGAAAAAAAAGTGCCTGCAGGAACAAGTAGTAGATAGCTTACACTTTTTAGGTGAATGGAAAGGCGGTGGGAAACAAGGTCTGGGATATTAAAAAATGAGTAAAACTCACTGAACAATTTGACCATTTTAATTTTCAATCAAAATGTATGTATTCTTGAAATATTACGTTTAATCAGCAAGCCAGAATTTCCCAAACTTCTTTCTTAATTTGGTAGCAAACAGTTTAAATGTAGCAAAATGAAGGAAAAGGAATAGAGAAGAGTTCCTTCAGCTTTGGTAACCAGGGAGACAGATATGAGACATACCAAATCTCAGAATTTTATTTATCTAACTCACAGTTATGGAGGAAGGTATGGAAAGAATATCTTCAACATAAGTTGAACAAATCTCAATCTGTATACTGAGAATTTTCATTTTGGTTTTGTAAATCTTGTATCTGTATGTGGAAAAAAAGGAGAACTGATGCTATTAGCTCTCCCTAATAGCATATAAACCATTGCCTAGTTTCAACTCCTTAAAAAAGTAAAACCAGTTCATTTCTTACAATGAATGCTGGAAAAAGGGTAGTGAATGACAAATCTAAGGTGCAGTCTCTGAATAAAAAACTCAGCAGATGTTCACTGTTAAGCTATACACCTGTTAGCAGTTGCCTTTCCAATCAACCTATTTGTTTCCAGTAGAGTGGTAAATCTTATGGACAAATCCATGAGAAATCAGGTTTCATTAGTTTTGCTTCTGAGAGAGTAACCTGTTAAAAGAATTCAGAGTGTAAACAGTATCTTGCCTTTCACTAGGTTGCCATATTAGCCACAAAAGACTAATAATGTGCATAGAGCAAGATGTAGGAACAGTTCCTAACTGGATTCAAAACGCTGTGCCCCACATGTTATTTTAGGCTACATCTGATTCATTTCATATGCAGCACAAAATACAGGGACAGAAACATTAAATGATTTGGGTTGGAAGGTCATAATGGCCTGGGACATCTTCCACTAGACCAGGTTGCTCTGACCCATCCTGACCCAACCTTACACACTTCCAGGAATGGGGCATGCACAGCTTTTCTGGGCAACCTGTGTTAGTGCCTCACCACCCTCACCCCAAAGATTTTCTTCCCGACAGCCATCTATACCTACCCTCCTTAAATTTAAAACTTGTTAGTTGTCCTGTCGCTACAGGCCTCAGTAGAAAAGTCCTTCCCCATCTTTCTTGTATGCCCACTCTAAGTACTGAAAGGCTGAAATAAAGTCTCCTCTGTGCCTTCTCTTCTCCAGACTGAACAGCCCCAACTCTCTCAGCCTGTCTTCATGAGAGAGGTGCTCTAGCCCTCTGATTAATTTAGTGGCCCTCCTCTAAATTGGACCTGCTCCAGCAGCTCCATGTTTTTTCTGTTCTGAGGACCCCAGAGCTGGATGTGGCACTCCAAGTGGGGTCTCGCCAGAGTGGAGTAGAGAGGCGAAATGCCCTCCTTTGACCTCCTGGCCAAGCTGGTTTTGATGCAGCCCAGGACACGGTTGGCTTTCTGGGCTGCAAACGCACATTGGCAGCACATGTCCAGTTTTTCAGGATGGACGGTATCTTATTTAACCCTTCGTAACTCCTCAAAAATCTACTCTGATTTGGGTTTCATGTAATTCTGGTAAGCCATGCATCCTGCTTCTGAGTAACTCCTACATTCTGTTAAGTTACACCGTAAGAATTCCCGCTTATCTTGCATGGGTATATTAATCCATTCTCTTAGGCTTGCAGTTACTGCAAGTTGCTGCCATTATGTTTGCACAATGTAATTTGATGTTTAAAATCTGAGTAAATTGCCCCAGCTGCTTATCAGAGACAGCAATGAGGGCCCACGTATTCATTTAGATGGCTAAGCCAGACTCAGTCTGTATGACGCCTATAATGTGACTCATCACCTACTCTCTCAAGAGAGGAATGACTACTGTGCTGCAAATGTAGCCAGGACCGCAGAATATTTCCTCTGTTGCCTTGCAACTGTCTATACTGATTCCTCAGAGGAGAAATAGATCTTTGCATTTGGATTCTGTTTATTGTAACTATCATTCTAACTGGCTGGACCTACTTGCATATAGTGAGCAATAAGGAAGGTAAGATGCAGTCGTAAGTTCTTGTATAACATTGCCTTACCTTTCCAAACACACTAATTTCAAAAGATCTCAGCATCTCCTACCTTTCCTACAATGCAGCTCAATATACATAGGTGGAAGTTTTATTTCACAAGTAAATAGATATTGAGCTGTTATTTCTAAGAACAGAAGGAAACTTAAAATGATTTATGCAGTAAGACTGGAGGACTGATTTGGTAAACCTTTGGGTTATTACAGACACAGATGAGCAAAAAAGATACAACACATTATCAAACAGCAGTTTAAAGGCATATATGAATTTAGGTGTAGCCTAAATAGAATCTTGAAGTCCAAGCAGAGATGAAGTGCATGCAGATAAAGCAGGCCATTCAAATTTTTGAAAGATGTCTTTCAAAGAGCTATATGATCACTTAATCGATTTTCTCTTCTTGAAAACTGTCTGCATCATCCATGCAATCTTCAAGATCATCGTATCTCTGCAAATGAAATAAAACTTGTATTATTTTATCAATGTTTAATAACTAGGTTATGTAAAGACTGCTTTTTCTTGTTCAACACATTACCAAACATGTCAATAACAATTTAGAATGATATCTGAAAGCTTGCCAAATGCAATTGTACTTCAAGTTGTCTTAAAATAGTTCATAAAGTGTTCCTGAATAATTCAAAGTACTTCAGTGTAAATAAACAGAATTCTAAAATATTCTGTGCCTTATGTGTTTCCAATCGTTCTAAGGTCAAGCTTGAGTTTGTTGTGTTGCTGCTTTCAAATGAAAGAGGAGTTTGCCCTCCACAGCCCAGAGATCATGCAGCAGCTGTCAAAAGGCTTCATGTCAAAAGTTGATACAAACTCTATGTGAGCACAGCAACATAGCCGTGTTTGAAAGATTGGGTCAGCAGAAACGGATAAACAGTTAAGCTGAGTTGTATTATACAAGGCCAATAAATCAGAACTGATCAATTAAATCAGACATTTTATCTCAATGTACTTTATCTGCTTGGAAAAGGATACAGGATATAATTCAGGCATACCTTCTGAATCCACCCACTCTCTTCCAAGTGGCTGAAAAGCCGTTCTACAGTGTCTTTGACTGGTTCATCCTCAACACCATCCAATTCGGCAACAGAGCTGCAATCCACATACAACTTGTACTTGAAGTGCTTCA
The DNA here is from genome assembly GCF_003984885.1 of Neopelma chrysocephalum. Classification (NCBI taxonomy): domain Eukaryota; kingdom Metazoa; phylum Chordata; class Aves; order Passeriformes; family Pipridae; genus Neopelma; species Neopelma chrysocephalum. The sequence goes on along the minus strand of NW_020897702.1, from coordinate 13,963,129 downwards.
AATTGTGATAAACTCTTGTACGATTTGCACACACCTTGCCAACCTTCAAAACCTAGGCCAGAATGAACAAATCACTCTCTCTGATAGAACTGATTATCTTGACAATATATAGAATTGGTAAGTTAGTCTAGTATGACTCTAGTCAGTCCAGGAAATTTTTCTGAATAATGAAATAAACAGAATGATGCTACATGCATAAAATCAGTACAAAACCATGTAGTTTTCACAGTCACAGCACAACGATTTTTGAGCAAGCAGGCAGCCAGCAAGTCTATGCAATGGCAGCTTATCAGTACGGTCTTCTTGCAAACACAACCATGTTTATAATTGGTGGTATCTTTCATATCTCCTGGTGGAACTTTGTTACAAAATCACTAACACTTTAGATAACCATCAAATTGTGAAAGCAGAGGAAGAGAAATTATTTGTTTACTTTTGCTTAATATGTAAGTACTTCCTAGGACATGAAATACCAGTTTTAACATTTTGTAGACTGATTAACATTCAATAATAAATACGTAAGTATACAAATAGACATACGCCTCAAAACATTTATTTAATAAATATAAGGAGGGGTGTTGAATTTCATAAAAATAAAATCTGAAAACTGAGGTTTTGTAGAATGCAGACGTTAATCTGTGAGAGGTACAGCTAGGCCACAATGCTGTAGAAATCAAAGCCTCTGCATCTCCCAGTTATTACCAGTCTTATTTCTAAGATTTCCATGCAGAATAGACAGAACTGTCTTATTTCACAGTTTTCTTTACAGCAGTATTTATAGGTAAACAAGTGGTAAATATGCTTGTTACTACATGGATTACAGTAAATTTGTTATCATCTATCAGCACTAAGATGAAAATACAGAGTGATACATTGGTTACAGAAATCTTTGGCCATCCTAAATCTTCACTAAGAGTATATGAAATTGGAGATGTGGGGAGGGAAAAAGAGTCTAACCCAAGGAGACAAAGCCTATTAGGTAAGAAATCCATGTCCGGCTGGTTTTTGGGGGTCAGGTTTTCTACACTCAAAAGCAACATAATTAATACAAACATAAAGAAATTCAGCTCCTGATACACACATGAAAAATAGATTTTATTTTTCTGAAAAAAAAAAAACCAAACCTCATCAGCTTATCCTTCAAGAACAGCACTGTTTTGGGCTGATGTCTTGTCACACTTTTGCAAGTAACAAGCACATAAATGGCTAAAGGTCAGAGTTCTTTGCATCAGTAATCCAAGCTGCAATTGTACAATTTAACATTACATACACACATATATATAAAAGAACCAACTGTGTTATAAGTTGAAAAATGATTTCTTCTGAGCCACAACAGTGATACCTTTTATTGCTGCCATTGGTAATAATCTGAATTATCTCAAATTACAAGAAGGTTAAGTTTTAACTGATGCTTACAACCTGCATTTTCAGTGAGCTTTTCCGAATGCACGACCAAATGTTTGCACCTGTGAGCAGTTCCCCAAAACACCTGACCTTAAATATATGAATATACTTAATTTCTGAAATATATTTTTATATAAAACCAGCAGCTCAATTGATATCAGCAGACATAATATCACTAAGTCAAAAGAGACACACTCATTTGTAAGAAATTTTGATCTGACCTACAATAAATGGTTATTAACTGCACTGTTAAACATCTTGAGATAAAAAATGGCTATTACTATATTGTAATTCTCTATTGATGATGCACACGTTGTACCTATATGCAGCTCCATTCCTACTATCCCTAAAAATGAAAAGCTAAGGCTTGTGTTTGGTGCTGCAGGTGCTTCTGAAGTGCAAGACCTACCAACCAATGCTTGATTTATTCAAATTTCCAGAATTATAATTTTAAATACTGAAACAATCAAGAACCGAGCTGTGGCATTTTGTAGAGCATTTCATAACTTTCCAAGTATCCCAAGCAATGAAGCGTGGCACTTGGAACATTATGTGATGCAAAATAGGAGATACCATCCTGCATCAAACTGATGGCCCAGTTCTTTACCCTGTGACAACAGCTAGCAGGATTTTGGGACCCACTAATAATTTCCCTTCAAAAATATCTTGTGGCAATGAGTTTCATAGCTTATTTATATGTGAGGTGTAAAGTACTGCCACATTGGGGAAATGCCAAATGCAAATAGCTAAATATCATATAAATGTAACTATGCATTGTGTTTTTAAAGTAAGAATGATAGTCTAAAAATAAAGAGCTATTTCAGAATGCAGTGTTGGAAAGAATCTCAGTACTGTACTCATTCTAATTTTTTCCTCTCGCAGTTCTCAGTCCCTCTGTCCTAATGCTTAACTTATCTACTCAAGCTGGCCCTATCAGCCAAAGTTGTGTTAAATCACTTTGTATGGAATGCAGGAGCATGGCCTGACAATAGCACAACATGTAGTGACTGAATCCATGTCCTCTAAGCATGTTTATAAACACAAGTAGAACACGAAAACTGAGAGAGAAAACAGTTTATAATCCAGGTGACACAGGAGCAAGGAAGTGTGGGGGACACCTATACCTCTAAACCGTTTGATTCCCCTGACCATGAAGAAATGAGAATTGGCACCTACACAGTGAACAATCACTGCAAGCCTAAGCAAAACTGGAACAGCTGTTTCTCTTCTCTTTCTATTGGCAAAGGAGAATACTTCAGAGATGAGAGAAAAGGAAAGTTTTATGCAGAAGAAGGGGGTTGGAGGTCTGTCTTTGTTCTCTCCACATCCACTTTTCTCGGGTATTTTCAAACAAATCTATAGAAGATAGTCCAGCTATGTGTTTCCATTCAATCTGATCTGCCATTGCTGAACTACCTTCTCTATCAATCAATCAAGTTTGTGAAATGCCAGATTTATGAGCCTTTTTTTTCTTCTTTCTTTTTCCTCCTTTCTTTTTTTCTCAACTGGCAGGACAAGTCGATCAATGCATTGTCATCAGAACTTTAAAGACAACTTGAGAACAGTAATTTTAGCAGTCTAAATTGCAGGTCACCATAAGAACACAAATGTTGCATTATAAAAACACTATAAAAAATTACTGGAAAGTGCTCAATTACTCTTCCTCCTGACTCTGTTTTACAGCCCCTGAACATGCACATAGCAGACATGCCCCCAGATGCTAGTGCACAGAGGGTAAAAAAAGCTCTCATTTTCTACTCCTAAGCTAAAGAGGACAAAAATGAACTAGCAAGTTAGTTAAATATTTCAAGTTTTTTCCAAAGTGAAAAACAGCCAACGCTTTATGTAGGACAACATTTGGTCAGCAGTGAGGGAATTGCTACTGTTATTTCCACAGTTAAGCTGGAAGCTGAAAAAAGATTAAATTCTTGTGCTGGTTTCCTTATTATTTCTGGTTAGGTAAGGCACACACTTCCCACGAAAAACTGAAATTTTTTAAATTAGTGATCTACATTTAGAGGCTTGTATGTAAGGAATAATGACTGTAGAACAGACTGCAGTATCAGTGCTAGGATGACTCCAGAGGACTCACTGTTTTCCTGCAATAAACAAGTGGCAAAACCTTGCTGGAAAAGCCTCGCTCTCTTGACTGTCATGCACATACATACTTTTCATAACAGAGTATCAGCAACTGCTGCTCAGAAAGGTCTGTAATCTAAGAAAAACTGGCACAGATATTCCTAGCTCCTGCATTACATGCAGAGCCCAAGATGATGACACAGTAATCACACTGACACCCCTCAAATCTCTAAGTTAGAAAATTTGAAAAAATCCAAACCATACAGACTTCCACTTCAGTACGGTGAACTCCTAGTCTGACAAGGGCTTCACTTTATTGTTGCAAAAGAAATCCCATTATACTTCATTATCAAATATACTGAATAAAAGACTTGTTCTGAAACTTTTTTCTTTTCAGCAAATACAGTGAGGAACTTCAGCTGTATTCAAAAATTCTTTTACACTCACAAAGAAAACAAAAATACCATCTGTGCCTCCTGAAAGGGAAGAAAGGCAAAACTTGGATATCAGCTTGGTAAACTATAGAAATATTTTACTCTTGACAAATTGTGTACTTTGAGTTTCTCATAACAGGTCATGAATTACATTACTTAAGGAAAGCATAACAATCATAACACATAGCTGTAAATTTGAAGGGATGATGTCTAAATATTAGAAACACCCAGGTTTTTAACATTTAAGGTCTTCCAAAGGCTCAGCTGTGAAATAAAATTATATTACGTTATTATTAGATTACTTTAGGTGACTCCTGAAGTTATCTAAATTGACTGCCTAATGCAACATCATGTAACAACAAGAAAGATGTCTTTCACTCCAAAAATATAATTTAATCCAAAATGTACTAGTAGAGACAACTACTAGAGTGAGAAAAAGATGCAAGTAGTTCTGATAATGCAGTAAGTCTTCTCAAAATGAGATCAGCAACTTCAAGCATCAGTGCAACTGAGATGCCAAGATACTCTGTCCTGAGTGAAAAGGTATGTGGGAAATAGCAGATGTGGAAAAAAATCTGAAGAATGAAGCAGTAAATTCTGACTAGGTCGCACTTGGACCATTAGGATGATCAGGGCACTATTTCAGTCAGTGTTTGGACCTAGACCAAACAAGAACTGTCGGAGTACACGTGGACGCTCCAAATGGAGGAATAGTAAGCACAGAATTAGCAAACCTAGTGACCTAATGTAGAACAAACCTTACTTGTCACAAAATAGAAAACACAATCATTCAAGGGAGATGATTATCCATCATACAGAAAGTTACTTTTACAATGTTTCTGAAAGCTAATCAATGCAAGATCCCTGCTGGAAAAGTCTTAAAGGCATTATAGGCACACACAAAGGTAAAGGGCTTTCAAGTAATCTACCTTCAATGAAAAGGCATTCTGATATTTAGAATATATGAAAATATGAGGAAAATTTAATTCTTGATTTCAAGTCTCAGACTCCTGCCATACAGACATAGGATCTTATCAAGATTAAAAAAAAAATCATAGTATTTCTTTGGTACTTGGTGAAACCCAGAAATGCCAGGCACGTGCAGAGCATCAGTCATGTAATTTCTTTACCACTGTTTTCCCTTCTTTAAGATACGCATCTGCTTCAGGATTTTCAATCTTCTATTAATTGTCACTGACAAAACAAAAAGCTATTTTAGAAATAACTGAGTACTCATATTAGTACTTTGGTTAGTATGTAAATCTTCACGTGTGCTGTCAGCCTCCTTAATACAGATTCATACTACTTCCCCAAGTACCACAAAAGACAAGCATGCTGAGTAGGTTGCCATGTACCTAGTTTTTCCTTCTTGCCCCGGATGGGACTCTGACTGTAGAGATTTGAAGCAGAGAAAAGAATAGAGGCACATGTCAATTCTGACTTAAGGGAAAGAGTTATCAATAACCCTGTCATATGTCTTAGAGCTCTTTATCCTTTATCATGAAGCCCAGCTCGTGGCTGGGTACACTTATTAGCATTTACATCTGCTGCATCCAGTACTAATATTAAGTGGTAAAAGTGGGGAGGAAATATTGCACAGATCATTGTGACACAGGCAAAAACAAATATCATAGAAAAAGATCTAATTTACTTTCTTGATAAAAGTTGGATTTATTTGACAATACTTTTCATTACCTCTTTCCCAACATATAAGAAAGAGGGAAGGGGACAGACAGAGGGGAATGCCTCCATTCATCTTGTCAAGTTTTATAGGAACTTCCTTCATAATTCCTAGCTAAATCCAAGACTATACTTCAAACTATAAAATGGTCCTCATATTTAAAAATTAATAGGGTTTAAACATGGAAATAAAATAGCCTAACACTTGCCTCTAGCATTATAGACATAGATGTGTTGATAGGTAAGTTTCTGTAATGCTACACAAAGCTTAAAAATAGAGTGCTTGTTTGAAGTTACCTGCTTGTCATTTGACATGAAGTCATCCACTTCCAAAGTTTTACTATTATAAAGCTGTCCAGAGAGCAACACATTAAACTTACAATACCGCTTCAATTCACAGGCCTGACAAAACATATTTTTTGGATTTTTCAAGATTATGCAAACATCTGGGTAACAATCCACACGCTCCTGAAAAATAGATTTCAAATAACATTAAAGAATCTCTGTAAAATGAATGATGCCTCAAATAGAGTGCTGAGTTCTCTGTACTCACAAAAAATTAGTCCAAGAAAAATGAAAGAGATTCAAATCTGCAATCTTTCATAATTCAGTTGTGAATACAGACCTCCTCCATCATCTTCCAACACTTCACTCAGTTCACTCTAGTTCATTAATTTTTCTTTTGGCTTCAGACCTAGAAAATGGCTTCTACATCCTGGCAGAACTTTTCCCATACCTTTTTTTTTTTTTAGGGGGTAGGGGTACAACTACATCCGTTGTTCTCCTTCAAATAAATACACTGTCTCTCTGCACTGGCCAAACCCCATTATTACAGTGATTATTAGATCACCACACCTATCACACTAATACTATTCTAGTAATATGCATATGATGACTCTGTTCCTGTATACTGACTTCATTTTTTGTAATAGTAGTAGAAGATTCATGAGCATACTAGTTTATCTTTTTGTGGGAGGAGGAAGAAATTTTGTTATAACATTTAGAAAGTCATAAAAAAATCCTCAAAAAGTCATCTGCTGAAGTTAACAGGAGAAGCATTCAGGTAGCTGAGAAGAGATTCCGTTCTGCTACCCGAATGTTTATCTGGTTATAAACACATAAAATATTTCTGATATTTATAAGCATTGAAACAAATTATGTAAGTTAAAGAACAATGAGTTTCTATTAAAAACTATATATATATAACTACAGCAATTGTTGTACCTTTACAGAGAATTACAGTGTTAAAAAAAAAAAAAGTCAGTAATGATATGATTTGGAAGCCACTTCACTGTTTAAAGAAAAATCTACATACCTTGTATCGATCTTTCCAGCGACTTCTAGCAATTAAGTTCTCAAGCCGAGGCTGAATGAAGCGGTCATCCAAATAATGAAGTGAGAGCAACATATCTTGTGCATACTTCTTTTGTCTTGTTCCATCTGCTCAGTGAGAATCATTACTAATTTGCTGACCAGCCTTTGTTATACAAGTTTCTTGAGATAAAATTTGCAAGGACACAATACTTCTCCATACTAAAAACTATGAATGATTTTAATAAATTATTACTCAATATATTTGCTACTGTTACCCATAAAAGTGATCCATGCATCTTTGATAAAGGAATATATTTAATTATTTTAAAAGTGATACGTGAATAAACTCTACAATCAAAGTTAAAGTGAAAAGTCGTTCATCCCAAATAGAGATCCATTGACTCAATCCCATTTAAAAGAATGGAAAAGGAGGAAGGAGGGGAGAAATGTCTTGCTTTTTGTCCAATCTATTTAAGTTGTCCTTAATGCATAAGGGGGGGTGGTTGCAATCCATGAAAACAAACTGCTCTGAGCTACTTCACAGCATGAATTTTGACAACTCTCTTTGTCACTTATAAAGAGCACAGAGAAACTGACCTTTACACTCCACCAGCACAGTCAGATGCCTTGAGTTAGGCAGCATAAGTACTTCCAAATACTTACTCAAGCAAAATAAATAAACAAGCATGAGGATGAGTAAAACTACAACTGTCCCACTACTGTTTCCCAAATACATGCTGGACCCCAGGAATTAAATAGGACTTTAATAGGTGCAGGCCAGTGCATACTGTTCTGGAACTTCAGCATGTACAGACATACAACTTAACACAGCTACTTTCTCATGTCTTCTAGCAATACTGTTATCAAAAAAAACCCCACCAAAACTGAGAAAGACCACTGTCTATCTAGCTTGTTATATAAAACCGTTAATTGTCATAGATTTCATAATTGCAATTAACTGTTTTTCCCTATTCACTTTACACACACACATTTACAGTATAAGCATAAAGAGGCTGTGCTAGACCATAAAAAAATCCCTCGCAATAAAAAGCAAGTCTGAACTCTAATACTATAGTAGCTACTCTTGATTCAAGCTAATGAAGAGATTCACTTTCATTAACTCAGAAAAATCCATCTACATTACAAAAATACTTTTTTGCAATGCTAGGTTATGTTCATACTATTCAATGTTCATGTACAACCTCCAGCTCCCCCGCAGAGCTCACCTACTTCCAGCACCTTGGCAGTAAGTTGCTACATTTTATAAAGCAGATACCATTTGAAATAGACAGAAGCTAATACAATATTAATCTGGCAAAGTTTACTTATTACTTTTCATCAGCTTGTTTTCACTTGGTGAAACAAAACAAACCAAACACCTGAAAGAACTAGCAGTGGTAGATAAAAGACATTTTTAACTCCAAGAATATACAGCCTTTATTCTGAGGTCTGTGGTATACTTCAGTTTCTCTGTTTCCTCTTAGTTCAGTTAACATCAAAACTTCCTCTCTTTGGGACTTTACTGACTCTTCCACAATCTGACTCGGACAGTTCTCTCCTTAATCCCATCTTTACAGTGCTTCTGAAACGACATGTAAGGTTGTCATTCAGCCCCACTAAGCCAAATGCTAAAAAGCACTTCCCCAGAAAGAACAAGACAAAAAGTACTGACTGCTGCTGAACTTTATTTATCTGAAAGCACAAATGTTAAAAAAAAAGAAAGGAAAAAAATCAGATAGCGAGTCATCGCCATAGCTAAAATTATTTATTACCAAATTCCTCAGAAAAAAAGCTATGGAGCACAAAAAATTTTGACAAATCAGCTGACCTTGCACTGTTTTCATTGAGATATCTGTTTTGAAACTAGTTTTGCTTTCATGCTGGGAAGATTACTACTGATCAGTAACACAGAAACACTTCCCTTCATCTCAAAAGGGCATTTTAAGCCTTAAGGCTTAAAAGAATTAAGTCTACACGTTTTTCCAAGATTAGTCTATCCTCCCCTCTCCTGCCAAAGTTACAGAGCAGGGAAACCACATGCAGATTTCAGGACTCAGCTCTATACTCTAATCAGGACAAACACCCCTCCCTAGAATAAATGGCTTTGTATAACTTTGAATGCACTATAATATTATTTAATGTGATGTACTTACCATATAATGAGCTCAGAAAAGTGTCATCAATTGCATTTATGAGGAAAGCCTTTACTATTCTTTTGAAGTGTACATAATGATCACAGCGAGGTACTGGGAAGAAAGCAGTATCATCAGAATTTACCCAAAAAAGGGAAAAAAAACCCCAGAAAAAAAAAGCAATATTAGAAGTCCTGTAAGAAGAATTCTTTTTTTCATTATTGTGAATTTAGAATTTTAAACTTATTTAAATATGGATTTAGAAACAATTGCAAGGTACAACATCCACACCCTTAAGATTCTGCCTTTAAAGTGTACTTCTCATCCCAATGATCCTACACAATTTTAGCATCCTCAAGTCACATGTGCTTTCAGCAAGAGCCCACAGAAAGAGCTACAAACACTAAAAGAAGTGAATAATTTGTTCTATGAACAGCAGGAAATAATGCAAAACAGAGAAGACCAGGCTTATGTTGTGGTTTTTTTGGTTGTTTTGGGGGGTTTTGTTGTTGTTGTTTTGGTTTTGTTTGTTTTATTTTTTCTATCTTTCTTTCAAATACACACAGTTCTGCCAAGGTCTTCATTGGGGAAGAAATACCACAAATGCTTGTGATCACCTACACTAGCACAGACTGCCCAATCAGTACATACCTGTTTCTGAACAACAAAATACGGAAGAAAATAACTAATATAAAGGTCTGTTTCAAATGTCTCTGCTCCATCCAGAAACTGGTTCTCATAAAAGAACAACTTGAAGAGTTTTCTTGCTCTATGCAGTTTGGCCAGTCTTGGCCAATGAAGTTAGAAACCCCTCTAGACCTCTACTGCCAAGTCTCACCACCACAGAATAAAAATACATAAAAAAAAAAAATCCCAAGTCCTAAACCCTCAAACTTCTGGCAAGAACAGAATTTGGACAGAACTAACATAGCTCTCTTAGTGTATATCACAAGATCACAGGATGGAGGATGATGCTTTCAGGTCTCCACAGGAATGACTGTTGCATCAGCAGCCTACTTCATCCTAAATCAGACCAACTTAAAAAATTCTGTGCAATAAGGTTTCCCTTCCTTCCCCTGAAATTATATTCTCTCTTTAATTAAGATACCAAAAGACTGCAATAGTTTACTGTGGAAATCAGACTGCTTCCACAATAAATTGAAGCCTTTAGGAATCCGCTTTCAAAATATCATATCCTATTACTTAGCATTTGTATTTAGCCCATTAATTTTTATAACAGTACTACAAGTAAGTTATACATACAGAATTACCACTAATTTTGGTCTTACACTGTGGGATGTAGTATGACAGCAACTCGCTATTGGATGTATTTAGTTGCTTTTGTTGTGGCTGATTTTCACTCTTTACATCCTCTGTGTTGTTGTCATCATCATTATCATCATCTTCATCTTCCTCTACTATAAAATCTTTCATGCTGCCACTGTCAGTTTCACTACCTTCTGTTGGTGTGAGGGTCAAGTGACAAAGCGGTTCCTCTTCTATTTCTGCTTCGCTATTAGAATCCTAATTAAATTTTAAAAGGTACTTCAAACAACAAGAATTTTCAGTATTTGCTCTGACAAAATACTACGTATACTAGCTTTTTGACCATCTCATTACACTATTTGTTCACAATTTGTAACGATTAAGCAGGCACACATTTCCAAAAAATACATCATTCTGTACTAGATGACAATTACTTTCAGATTTAAATTAGCCATCTCCATGTACCTCTCTTCAGTCTATCTGTAGGAATTAACCTGAGATCTCCAAGTTACTTTAGCAGGTATTCTGCTTCCTGATAAAAAGCATCTGACAGCTTTTCAGCAGTCAATATTGTTATCTAGTTAATGTGACTATTAAAATGTGACAGAACTACTGATTTGTCATGCATTCAAAACCAAAAAATCCCACTGATTTTTATCTATTAGTCTTCGCCTTTCCTCACATTAAATATTTTCTCCAATTAAATTTCAAAGATAAAACCCAGACCTCCCAATTTGCACTGCTGCAAGATCTCCGAGTGGCACTTTTTCTTGCAAGTTCTTTCAATTTTGCAAACATTTTCTGTTTCCTACTAGTAGAAACATTCTCTGTAGGGCACGTTTTATCAGGCTGCTGTTCTTCGGAACTGTCATCCTCATCCATTATACAGCGGCGTTTAGCAAAAACTTTTCTAACCAGTATGTCACTGTCCTGACTTTCATCACTGTCATACAAGACAGAGGTGTTCGACCTCTTACGCTTCCCAGGCACAATGCACTCATCCTCCCCATCATCTGTTCCTTCTGCATTGTGTCCTTTTTCTTCCCGATCTGAAAGACTGCTCTTAATGAAAGTTTCATCCTTTTCATCTATTTCACTTTCTGATGTGGTAGGCTCCTCCTCCTCAGACGTAGTTGAGGATTCGTCACTGCTGTCAAGTAGTATGAGTTCCCTTTTAGTACGCCTCCAGTCGACGCGGGATTTGGAAGACGACAGCTCTTTTCCTGCTGCCTTATTTCTTGTTTCGTATCTTCTGACAGGTGCTTTTATCTCCATCGGGAGGCTGTGGCAACACACCAAAATACAAACCGGTAAGACAAAGCACTCATTACATTATGCCATTAAAAAAAAAAAAAAGAGTACATAAGCATACATATTTTGTTACATACACTTATGACTTGACAGTACCATTAAGAGACACGCGTGGAAACCAGGATCAAACAAAAATAAGCCTGCACAGTAACTTCTGAAGGCGATACACCTTACTGAAAACATGCAAAAGAGCAGAAGCGCCCGCACCCAGCGGCGCTTCTGGATAAACTGAAGAACTCAGCGCAGCTACCGGTCCCACTGTCCTCTCCCAACCCTGGAAAGCCTCCAGCTCCGTTCTGGACTTGCTCTGATGGGACCGATCGCTCGGGACCAGCGCCTTCAGGGCCCACTGCGGAGCGGCCCGTGCCTACAGCTGCTGCCCCTTACCCTGCCAGCCCCGCAGGAAGGCCTGAGGGGACCCGCGCCGTGCCGAGCTGTGCCGGCCCCGCTCCACAACCCGGGACAGACCGGGACAGGACGGGCCGAACGCGAACGCACCGTCAGCTCGCGCGCCGCCGTTACCGTGTTACCGCGTCCCCGTGACCGCTTCCCGCCGCCCGGCCCCTCTCGGCCGCTGAGCGGAGGCTCCGCCCCCCTTCCACGGCCTCGGGCATCGCGATTGGCCACCGCCCCCTGTCACTCAGCCTGTCGCTGTGTTTACGGAAGTGCTGTCAGGCCGCAGCGGGGGTTGGTGCGTAGCGGTTGGAGAGGTAGAGGTGTCGTGTTCGAGTCCCGCCTTGGCAGGTCTCAGGCAGCAATGGCGTGAGGTGGTTTAGTTGCTTTTGTCCGGCCTAGATACATTCCTGAGGAAAATCTGTGTGGGCTCGTGAGGTACGGCACCTTCCCAAAAGGGCTGACGGGGACCACCGCTGGTCTGGTGTGAGGCGCACCCCGCCACAGCTCTGCCGGCGCTCCGCTTCTTTGCAGCCCTGGGAACAAACTCGGTGGATTAATGAGGAGCGGCTGAGGGAGCTGGGGATGTTTAGCCTGGAGAAAAGGGGGCTCATGGGGGAGCCTTATCGCTCTCCACAACTACCTGAAAGGAGCTTGTAGCCAGGTGGGGGTCCGTCTCTTCTCCAAGACAAGTGACAGGACGAGAGGAAATGGCCTGAAGTTGTGCCAGGGGAGGTTTAGATTGGATCCTAGGAAGTATTTCTTCATTGCAAGGGTTGTCAAGCATTATAACAGTCTGCCCAGGGAAGTGATTGAATCACCATCCCTAGAAGTATTCAAAAAAACCGTGTGGATATGGCACTTGAGGGCATGGTTTAGTAATGAATATGGTGGTGGTACTGGGCTAATGCTTGGGCTTGATGATCTGAAAGGTCTTCTCCAAACTTAATGATTCAGTGATTCTGTGAATAATGAGCTTCTGCTGTTGTTCTGCTTAAGATGTCTGTTGAATAGGATGCTGGATTCTGTTCAGAGCTAATATGCTTACAAATACATTTTAATAACAAGATGTCTTAAATTTTCTCTGCTTTGCTTAGTCTGTGGCAGAAAACTATTGCTACCTTGGAACTCATTCTGCTGACATTTTTTGTACATTTTTAGCAAGATCTTGAAATTGTTTCCATGTATTTCTTAAAAAATAACTGGCAATAAAACTACAATGAGAGGAAATCCTCTCATTTCTCATCTTATTTGCATAGCACTGCTATGACTGACATGGCAAAGAGGTGTGGACAGGTGTTTATATACGCGGTGTGTCGAATTCCCAACAAAATGTTTATATTGCAAGGATTATAATGATTATAATTTAAGGATTATATTGCATTAAGGGATTTATAGTCCTGGGCTGACATTTGTTTTAATTGCTTTAAATTTAAAGTCAGTACATGAATTTTCAAATAAATAAACGGATCAGAGTTTTCCCATGATTTAATATTTCCTCCAAAGTGTGGTGGAAGTTAACATTTCAGGGTACTGCTCTTCATTGCGCGTCTTGCTTCCAACGTCGCCACCTTGTGACAAAAGGGGTGAAGGAAACCTAGTAGTTTTACTCATGTAGTACATGAGACGGAAATAAGGTAGCTACAATAAAAATATTGTATGTAACTGAAGAAAATATATAGTAAATAAATTTTTTTTACTTGAATGACATGAAGAGTTTTAGTTATGAATACTGGCTTCTGAAGGACAGCAAAGAAGTTTTTATTATTCACAGTGCTGAAAATCTTATATCCTGATTTTATGGATGATTTTTCAGGGTAGTCTACAGCGTGAGGTCATGTGTGCCCTTAGATTTCAGTAGCAGACTTCCAGTCAAGAGACATGAGTTTTCCAAACAGGCCAGTTTTCCTCAAAGCTCCTCTGTAAATTTCTTAATATGTTCGCTACACATTAAGGAAACTCATTTGTCACATAAAAAATAAACTCTGTTGATTTTCATGTGTACCAAAGCCTTTTTGTGGAGCTTGTGCAATTACTATGCCATTTGATGGTGATAACATCTCGCCAGTACTGAGTTTTCTATTTTACTAGGGTATCCCAGTCTCCTATGATTTTAGATAACAGAGAAATTAATATGTTGGAAACTTTATTTTAAGTAGCAGCTCCCACTAGCCCCTTCTGTTCCTGGCTGCTTTAGCTGCTGAGTATTTGCTATGCTGCTTTCCAACTGGTCTGTTAGTTGTCTGGTTGTTGCTATGTTCACACTGCAGTTTCTCTGAAGCTTGAGCTCTTCTGGGGTTCAGTGATGTACAGGATTATATGAACATTCCTTCCATAAAACAGACCCTTCCTGCTTGGGGTATTCTCCTTTCCCTAAGGTAAGCAATGGGAAGCTCAGAGCCCACAGTTCCCAGGGACTGTTTCCTGCAGCAGTGCAGCATTTGCAAACACTCTATGACTCCCAGGGATATTGAGCACTAGGCTGGCTCATGCCCAAATAGTAGTGCTGAATTTACCCCAGCTGGGAAAAAGAAAAAAAACTAAAACAAACAACTCAAAAAGCTCTTTCTAATTTTTAAACTTCAGAGGAGGTCTAGGCCTGTCTGGAACTGGCACAGCCACGAAGGTGGCTCTCGCTCTGACAGATTGCAACAACGCAACAGCTCATTAGAGCAGAAATGGCAAGTCACCTCTGAGTTTGCCAATAAGTGATTTAGCCAACAGAAGCCATGACAATGAGCTTTAATGTTTTCAAAATAAATTTTCAGCATTGCAGTTCCTTAGAAGGGACTTTTTACTGGTCACCAGCTTACGTCACCAGGGACTCCCCATCCCTACACCAGACACACTGCTCAGTCCATTTATGTCATACATTAAGTAGAGACATAAATTAACCACACAGTAACAGTTTTATCACCAGAAAGAGCTGCTAGGACTAATAGGGAGGCCCCCAAGTAAGACTATGCCTAAAGTGTAGAAATTGCATACAGGTTATCTTCTTTTAATTTTGTTCTTTCTCTTATTTTTTCTTTCTGTCTTTGTTGAACACAACCTTATATATGGTATATGAAGAGAATATTACAGAGGACTTGTTATCTTGCATTTCTCTGCTTCCTATTTCTTGTCAGTGGAAGACCATTTCCCTAATTTTATGGAGAATCCTGGGAAATGGTAAGCCTAGCCAGAAGCCCTGGGAGCTGCTGGCTGACTTTGACATGATTCGTGTCTTTTTTTTTTTTTGCTATTGCTCTGTAGTTAGTAGCAACAGAGAAATTGACCTTAATAGTTATAATTTCTTAACAGAAAGTATTTTAATATTCTATATCAATGCCTATTTTAAAGAATGTACATCTCAATTTAGGAGAAAAATGTTTCAAAAAAATTAAAAAGTTTTCTAGAGCATAGAGTAATTCTAAATATTCTAATAATTTAGAGTATTCAAATAGTAATTCTAATATTACTACTAGAATAATAATTCTAAATACCTTCCCTCCTCACCCTTTTTTTGCTAATAGTGTTTAGCAAATGTTAATATGTGTTTAACATAGAGTGTTTGTTAAAACTTTTCTCAGAGACTGGAATTCATTTCTGCACAGAAGCCTTTTTAAGGAATTAAATGGGGTTTGTGAGAACCTTAATCCTGATTCTGGCTCTTTGTGTAGTGTTGAATTTCATAGAAAGAGTGAGTTTCAGACAAAAGAGACCAACGGAGTTAACATTTAATCTCTTTTTGAAACACTGAGAGCTTTCTGGTCTCGGGAGATTCTGAAATGATGCTCCATATACAAAAGTTTTCTTTGTGTGTCTTGTAGGCTGGATCACGATTGCTAGATGACTTGCATGTTTATTTTGTCAACAGTGCCTTTGTAAGGTCTTGTCATACCTGCTATTTGAAAGTCCTAGTAATTGATAAAATACGTAGTTTACCTTGCCACCTGTGTGTGAGATTAAATTTTATCTTTGCTACCTGGACTATATACAGTCTAATAGTAGGACAGTACAAGGCTGAAAGTACAAACGTGGGTAGAGCCCTTCCCAAATCTTCATTCGCGAAGCCTAGCCATGATGATGACAAGGCTGAATGTAGTTAAGGTTCATTATCACTTTTTGAACATCACCTGTATTTTGATCCAGTTCCACTCCAGTCAAACTCAGTTTATTCTATTTTCACTGCCATAAGATATAAAAAATACCTTGGTCTTCCAAAGTCACAGAATATGAATTGCATTTGTGTTGAAGTGAGAGACTGAGGAGTAAATAGCATTTGATTTTTATCTGATGCTGGTATAAGGCTGAGGCATTCCTATACAATCCTGGAAAGGTTCTGTTTGATGTCGAGGTTTAGGTATCACTGGACATAACTTGACGATATTGATGTGCTAAATGTTGAGCAAGAGCAGTGCAAGGCATACTTGCTAGCATCCACCAGAACTGTGTAATGAAGGTCAGGATTTTTTGTACATTGAGGGGACTTGAGGGGAGTGGCATTTTATCCTACTTTTAGAGTTTTTCACCTTAATTTTGATATTTCTTGAAGAAGTTATTTTTATCTTTTAGGGTAGTTTCTTTTTTCTTTGTCACAAACCACATAAAATCCCTTGGCAGCAGTTCTCTAGCTGGACAATCTTTTGCCAGGAGGAATGTGATGAGTCATGATGTGTGACCAGAATAGCTGTGCTGTTAAAATTGCCAAGAGTAGATGGAGTTGCAGCCATAAAACTGTGCTTAGGTACTCTAATGTATTTGATCTGGGACAGCAGAAACAAGGGATGCTTAGAATGAAGTGTAGTGTCAGAAGTGTTTATCTGCTTGTTAGTGCATCTGCACTAACTTCTTACCATGATAACATACTGGAGTCTCTATAGCCGCAAAGCCTTTCAGCTTTAACTTAGTCTTCGTTTTTGGCCTGGCTTGATTAACAGCTATTAAAAGCCTTATTTTGTGTGTTTCCTTGCATTATATATATAAAGTAAGTATTTAAACTATAATGAAGAGACCACTTGACTGGTTAACTTAACCTGCATGTATTAGAAAGAGAATACCAAAGTATATGCAAATAAACTGACATCCCTACAAGTAATTTCTTATTGTGCCATTTATTTCTTATTTAATTGAGGGAATGAAAGTGAGGTAACCCTCTTTTGAGGAGGTGCAATTTATATATTCTATCTGTAAAGGTTAGAAACTATTAAATTAATTTGCGTAATAGCAAAATCACCATAAAGGATTGTTTCATCTCAGGGCTAATGGTTCTTCTCCAAAATTTACTATTTGAATAAAGCACCCTTCATCTGAAGGTATTGTTTGTATTCAGATCCTTGGCAAAAGGAAGAGAGAGAGATACCAGGACAGTTGCAGACAGATTATGAGTTTTGAGTCTTAACCTGCTGCTGGTGGAGCCAACAACAGAAGTTCAACTGACTTCAACCACAGGGACTTAGACCCTGAAAGACCAGCACAGGAAAAAGACATGCGTGAAGAGATACATAAGAGAAAAAGCAGGTTTGCCTGGGTCTTCTTTGAAATAGATATATAATATAATTTAAAATTAACTTTTATTTTAGATTTACACATTTGGACTATATGAAAAAACTAGATCACATGGAGAGTAATTGTTAAAATAATTGAAATAGAAGATGGATTTTCACTTTAAATATTTATCTCTGAAATTCTTTTTTTTTCTAATTACTGTGAAATTTGCACATCTGCTCTGGTTCAATAGTCTCCCAGCCTCCCCTTATATTCTTTTCTATCTGCTTACCTCTCAATCAAGAACTGGCCTTTTGTACAGCAATACTGACTTTAGAGGGCTTATTATGCTGGGAATCTTTCAGCAGAATTTGGGATATATCTAAAAAAGAACAGTATTAACAAAATGTAATATGTATCAAAATTACCCAAAAGCAAACTGTATACAAGACAGACACAAATGCTGGTACCCAGTAAGTAAACAAATATTATGTTCTTAAGCACAAGTTCTTTTTAAGTACAATAACATTGTTTTCTTAACAAAATATGCTCACTCAATGTCCTTAGTATAGGTATGGTCTTTTCAGAGACTAGATGGTGCAGTGGGGTTTTCCCTCAACTTAACTCTGTATTTAAAGGTTCCCACCCCCTTTACTATATGCTTGTTCCTTCCCTCCAGAAATAGCCTTTGAGTTCACAATGAGCCCAGCTACATGGTATTGAGGTTGGGATGTGGTCTATGGTAAGCCAAAGGAAAAGCCAAATGAAAGAGTATTATAAAAACCTCCTGTCTTGAAATTCTGCCTTGAAATTATCAAAACCACAGACCAGTTGGTAGAGGCCAGTACAGGATCTCAGCTGCTGAGGTAATCCGCTTCCTTTGAGATTACAGAGATCAGAAATATTCAAAACTCTACCTCCTTTCCTCACACTTCCAAACACTACTAGTGCAGAATGGCAGTGTTTTCAGCAAGGTGAAACAGGCCTGGAAAAAAATAAAAGGCTATTTACTAAGTAAGCAGTCACAGGCTGAATTGCCCCTGAACACTGTGAATGATGAAATAATTTGGCCATGTGAAAAGCCTCGAAGACCTGTGCCCTTAGAGGGCTGGGCTAGATTTTTATCTTAGATTTCTTAGGCTATGTAGTTTGTCAGTTCCTTTCCCATGACTTTTCTATTTCTGATGTTATCTAACTAAGCATATGTGACATACTTTCCCATTCAGATCTAGAGGTTCATTAGCTGTTCATAGTTCATTAACTGGTGTCTTGTATTTTAGCTACACAACATACTTAGGAATTGTCACAGCTACTTTTTAAGCACATGGGGATATTGTGGAAGGGAAAGAAAGTTCTTGGTGGAGAGTGTTGGTAAAGTTGCTTTTATTAGATATGGATGTTTGCCGGTAGCTTAACTTTAAAACTTGTGCTGACTGTAATTTTCATTTGTTAAAAGGCTTTTGCACTCCCCCCCTCCTTTTTGTTTTTTGTGTAATGTGGCTAATTAAAAAAACCAAACAAATCTGATTACTACTTTTTATAAATTCCCATAACACATTTAAATGACTTCTTTCTGTCTGAAATCTCTCTTTCTGTCCTACAAGTTATATAACCAACTGTAAGGAAAACTGGTCTCAATGAAAAATTTCCTTGAGATTTCTATGATTGCTGATATGAAACACTTAGGAATTTCTTACATTTGAATGTCATGATATCATGCAATAATATGGATTTTTGTCTTCACATAAGAGGCCTCCTTCAATAGTAGTGCATAACGTATTTTGAGATTACGCTTTTCTTAGAGTATTCATTTTTTTGGCTCCATTAAACTTAAGTACCTCACATCTAAAGTTGGTAAAATGGTGGTTAAATTACATGTTAAATTCCAAGCATCACATTTACAAAGTACTTAATATTGTTTGGCAACAGAAGAGTGCAGGGCAGAACATTAGAATGTAATTGTAGGATTGCTGGGTCTCTGCTTTGCCCATGCACTTGTATGACTCAAGCCACAGTGACTTGATGTTAACTGCTCTCAGGGGAGGCATGAAAGGGGTATTTCAGTTTCAACTCACTGTTGCTGTTCTGAGTAGTCATTACCTGTATTAGAGAAGCACCTACCAGTTCACATATAGAGCTGCACTGTTGATTATTTTGAAAAGATGGTCTCTGTTCCTTAGGATGTATGATTTAAGGATGAAGTAAGAGACAGAGGGTGGATAACAGGAAACTAAAAGGAACAGAGGGACACAGGCACTTATTTACGATTGCGATGACAAGCAGAGGTCACAGAACCACAGTTTTGTAAACACCATGAATCAAATCTCAGAGAACTTTGGAATTTGATTGTTGTTTTGGCTGAAAACATTTCTGTAGCCTTCAGTTAATAAATCATTCTCTTCTCCCTCTGACAGTGCTAGGCAAGTAGGAAACATGGGCAGTTATCTCAGCACTTTAGCTGGGGAGCTAAAGAAAGTAAAAGAAGTTGAGAGAAGCTCCTAAAATCTTAATATAGACAGGAGTCAACTACTCTGTTTCTGAAGAAAATTTCAGGCAAAACAAGCTTGCTTCACCTATGCATTCAGGCAAACTCAGGGTGACCACTTACTCCACTTGGAACATGATTAAATGATTAGTGCTGATAACGTTTCCTGCAGCTGGGGAGATTTATGCTCTAAACTGGCTATAGTTTCTGCCTTCCTTTAGGCCCCTAGGATATTTTGCTTAGTCAAAACTGACAGCACTGTTGTAGTCAAAACTATATTTAAGCAAACAGCAAAATTCTGCAGAGCACCCTCCTTTAGATCTGCAGTGGATTCTGCACCTGAACATTGTGCCAAAATTCATTTAGGTGGTGGTGTTTGTTGGTGGGACTGGCATCTGCTTTTGTTTCTGCTTCTTACAGTTGAGTAGGCCATGAAGGAAACTTTCTGATGGGTAGGTTCATGAGTTCTGCATGTGACCACACATCTCCCCCATCCCTGATACTGTATAACCCCAGAGCTAGTGACTTCCAAGCCCATTACACTTTTCTTCTTCCCATCTCTCAAAAAGCACTTTGTGGCATTTCAGGTATTACGGTGCCAAGTTTGGGAGCAAATCTAACAGACATATCTGGTATCTAAGTAATAGCAACAGAGATGGTCATGAGCCCATTCAGATATGATGAGACAACTATTTTCTCTCTGTGCTTCATAACAGAATAGCTCACATTGCAAATACTTCCACCTCAAAATGATAAAAAGAAAATCTATGAAGTAATTATGTAGGTAGAATAACCATTTTCTATTTCTAAGGAGGCAAAGGGAATTAAGCATTTTGCAAATGTTGTTCCTTATGAACACCTACATGATGTCTTTCTTAACATGCTATTAGTTCACAGAAATGTGAATCCCTGTTGAGAAACAACTCAACAGTGTTTCAAAAAACTCTACATTGACTATATTTAACTTCTGAAAAATGAGGGGTTAAGGTCATTAGGCATTAAACCTAATTTTAGGGACTTGATTTCCCGCTGAAATCCTTGCGGATCTGGCCCCAAGTTCTACATAGGTACTTTACTGTCATTAATATCAATAAAATTATACATTTTAATTCTTCTCAGATTTGCTTCCTATTGGTCTTTCTACATACTTTCAGGTGAAAAGAAGCTTCTCATCCAGTGTGAGAGCAAATGGAACTGAATCACAGAAATTGTGGCACGGTAACCCTCCAGACTCAGGAAGTAGTAATCCGGGGAGGCTGTGCACAGCGAGGAGACCAGGGGAGCAGTAGGATCATGGTAACAAATGGTGGTGGTGGGAGCAGGAATGATGGCTATTTCACAGAGACATAGCATAGTAAGATTACTGTGGGCTGTAGATTTTCAAGCCTGCTCTGGGTGCAAGGCTCACTTGCTCACACCTAAACCAAGGTGCAAAAGGAAGCAGTGGAGGGGGAAAGCAGTGAAGGAGAAGTCATGGAGAACGATGAGGAAGAAAATAAAGTTCTTTCCCTTGTACATTTATCTATGATTAGGGTTTTGTGGTTGAGGGTGGGGTTCAGTGCTGCTTGACTTGAAAGCAAAGTTGCAAAATAGATAGGTCCTGTTGCCTATAAACACCAGACCCATTGACTGGGGCCTAGGATCTCCTGTGAACTTTAAAGTTTAGGACTGTGTCCTCTTCTCCTGTGACACTGGTTCAGAAGCATTTGTCAGGTCTTTGCTTGGGCTGCTTCTGCTGTGTCAACAGACAGAGAATAACTGACTCAGGACAAGCCCTTTTCTTAAATGCCAACATAAAGTATTTTTATCTTTCACAATGTATGCAGTTTTATTGCTTTCTTGTTAGAATGTGCTTCCAGAAAAAGAATTTGGAGATTTTTTAGCATAGGAAGTTATATTTTATAACAGCAGTCTTTTAAAATAGGCACTTAAAGTAGGTTTTTAAAAGTGATTTTTGAGGAAAGGAAAAAGAACTGCTACTACGGGGTAATGTAATGATAACCGTTCCTCATTGGTTGACAGGTGCTGATTTATCTTTTTCTGGTGCACTGATTGCAGATTATGTAACACAATATATTTTGGGACAGAGTGGGTTTCTGGATTTATCCAGTATGGTCTCTGGAAACTGATTTCTTGCTGGGTTTGCTCTTTTATTCTCATTTGATGAAAAAGCAGTAGTTACTAAAGAACAGTAGTGGTTTGGGAACTATTTAATAAATTGGTTTATCAAAAAGGTGAGAATTTTTTTTGTACAAAACTTGCCATAGAAATGGTTTAGTTGAAATTACCCCCTTAACTTAAGGATTGCTCAGAGCATTTTAAAAATTATGAATATATTAATATTTTCAATATTGAGAATTCCCTGTCTTATATTTCGAAATAATTTTGTTTTAAATTATACATTATTGACACATATTGTAAAATTTATTATAAACCACACATTCAAAATGACTCAAATAAATGGTTTGTACCTTGCATTAGTGTGCTATTTTGATTCACCTTTTTGTTCAGATTTAATGGGGTTTGAAAGTTTGGGGCTTTTTTTCAGTTTTGCCTATTCCTCTCAGTTTGGAATAAGATTTATTTAAACAAAAAGTTTCAAAGCTTCTCTCATTAAGTAGGCCAATTCCCACTGGTCCTATTAACATGAAACAACACTGAAAAGAAACCAACAAAAAAGTCTGATTCTTTGTCTATAAATTTACAGTCTTGGGATATGGGGGGAGAGAAAGGGAGAGAGAAAGATGGAGATGGGGAAAGATAGAGGAAATTACCATATGTGTACTCTTAATCTGATGTGATATAAGATAAATTAAACTGCATGGTAGCTTTGCTTTGTAGCATATCAAAGAAACAGAGAAGGGGCCTGAAAGCCAGGACTGTAGCTCACAAAAGACTGCTGAATTTGCAGAATAATCTGAGGTTTTATTAGTCCAGGACCCAAAAAGCCAATTCTGCTAATACTCTATCCTGAAGGGACCTGCTTCCTCGAATTCAGGCTGTGTGCTGGAACATCCCCAAGTAGGGACTCTCACTTTATTTAATGGATTGATACTTTCTGGTTTGGTGCAGTACTGAAACAAAGTCATTAAAAAACAGACTCCAAGTCAACAAATGTGAAGGATGGTTAGTCAGAAAAGCCGGATAGGACTGTAAGTCTGACTCCAGTCCAAAAGCTGAAGTGGACAGAAAGAATCCCGCTGACTGCAGTACACTTGCAGTGCATGATTCATGCTGTGAGCCCAAACTGTGGTACACTAATATTTCCTCTAGGTTTCTTTTGATTTGTAGGTTTGGGGTTTTTTTCCCTTTTTGGGAGGTGGGTGTGTGTTTGTTGTCCCTTTTCTTTATTTGTTTGTGGGGGTTTTTGTTTGTTTGTTTGTTTTTGTTGTTTTGGGTTGTTGTGGTTTTCTTTTCTTTTGTTTTGTTTTATACTTCTAAGTAATTATGTGGCCTTACTGCACAATATATCCTATTTCAAGATGACCTTTGGTTTTTAGGTGCTTGGGAGTGGTTTTCCTGACATGAATCATGCTTGTGCTCTGAGCTGTACTTAAATGGCAAAACAAAAATGGCCTTCCTCTCTTTAGCACTTACAGAGGACTTTGTGTATTTTTACATTCAACCTGTACGCTGTCATATGCTGTCACGGGCAACTCTATCCCGCAGTTGAGCAAAGCACTTGAGTACTGCACAAACCCCGCTGCCTTCTCAAGCCGAAGCGAAACGGGTTTAAAAGGTTTCCCGGGCTTGAACCACTGTGGGAAAACTGCTGAGGGAGGAAGAGCGGGGAAACGGCGGGGCCAGAAGTAAAGGTGTACTTGTCACTTTCCAGCATGGGATGTGCCCAGTAGATGGCACCTGGAACCCGCGCACCGTCAACTGCTCGCCTGGCATTCCAGTGCGTCTCCATTTTCCAGCTGAAGTGATTTTTAGTTAACACACACCCTGTTTTCATTAATACTCGCCAAATGAGGTTACTTTGACCTCGATTAATAAAATGCATAATCATTTTGGAAATATTTGGAGTCAGACCTGGCAACTGCTTTTTTCTTTTTCCTCTTCCCCCAGCCCGTCCCCCGCCCCCCGGATCTCGCAGTAATCAATACAAGAACCTAAAATGCAAATCACGCAGAGTGTCTTGCATTGCACATCTCCTCTGAGCCTGCCTTCCTGCCTCTCCCCGCATAGTTTAACTCATCCTGGAAGTCACAGTTGTCAGCGCAGGGGTGAGGGAACCATCAGCCAAATTTGTCCTTTCTGGGTACTTTTCAAGGAGAATGAGCGATGCAAATGCACAGAGGAGCACGGCTGCCACTACCCGCGGCATTACCCGAGAGCAGTGCAGGGTCCTGGCACAGCCCCGGCCAACCTGGGGACTTTTACCCACCCGTGGGAAAAATATTTGGGAACCCGGGACGAGGGCGGGAGCCGCGGCGGTGGGCGCGCTGCGGGGCCGGCAGAGCGCGCTGCTGCACCGCGGGACCCGCCGGACTGAGCCTCCGGAATCCTTCGCATCCCCCGCATCCCCCGCGAACGGCAGGGAGGCCTGGGAGAGTGTCCTCAGGACCGCGAGCAGGACCACCCCTGCAAGGGTTCCTACCCATACTTCACAGGAAAAAAAAAATAAAAAAACCAGAACCGCAGACTGCTTTATAAACCAGGACACTATTTTATTTTATTTAACAAAATCTGATTTCCACATTAGGTGTGGGGCCAGAAATGTCTGTAACCTTCCCTTACAAAGTCTTTAATATTCTGTAATTACCTATTGGCATCTGTTTAATTTCAATTGGTTTATTTATTTTACAATTATTCTGTAGGAAACAGACACATCTTGGAAGCAGGTTAATTGTATTACTATTTTCTATGTTGAGCCTGTTGTGGTCTTCTAAAATAGTCAAATATCTTTTTGGCTCAATGTTTAAAGGTGCACCTAAAACTGAGATTTGTCTGTTACTCTTCAGGACATGTATTCTGCAGTACATCTGTGGTTGTGCCATCTCTATGTTTCTGTTTGTTGCAGGTATTTAATGATAATTAACTGGTCTGTGAAGCACTTGAGTGCATTTTTAACTCCAAGTGTGCAAGCAGCCCTCCTGAAATCAACAATTCCCTTCAAGCACTTTAGGTTAATCGCGTACTTAAATGCTCGACTTTGTCTTTAGTCACCACATCACAACACCTGCAGAGGAGCTGTGAAAAGTATTATGATTAAATATGAGTTAGAGGAGTCAAGGCCGAGATCAAGTCCCATGGCTCTGGAACAAGCTAACACTATGAGAGTTCTGCTGGGCACAGGATCCTGGATTAGGGAATCCGAACACAAGATCAGTGCTGATCTCAGTAGTCTGTCTGAAGATTAATGGCACTGTCCTGCTGAAGGGGCTGTCACAGCATGTTGTAAATCCACTGCCATGTCGTAGGAAGGCACTAAAGAAGCTGCAAAATGCTTTAACAGAGCCTGGATGTACACTAATGGCTTTCAGCATGGAATTCCCTGCTTACACACATTTCTCCCACAGCTTCAAATACCGTCAGACTTTGTGTAAGCTGATCTAAGGCAGCTGACATTGATTTAAAAGGATAATCTCTACAAAAGTATTGACCTCTGCATATGAAAGAACTAAAAAGAACAGCAGGTAACTCACTGTGTGAAGCCAGCTCCTGAAGCACTCACAGGCTTTGTCTTGCCTAAACCTAAACCCTGCCGTGCTCTGAGCCCAGTCTGGATAAATGACCACCACACCTGCATGAAGGCTGTATCATCAGTTCTGCAAAGCAGGAGCCTGAACGATGGTGTTCATACGTTCAAATCCTGACGAGATGTCGGTATTAGCCAAACTTGGGGGAAGGTGGAAAGGAAAAAAGATGTTATTGAAAAGGCTACACAACATGCAAGGAATAACAGTAAGTTTTACATGTGATTTTAAGCAGCATGGTAATGAATACAGTGTGGAGGCAGACGTCTGGGAAAGAGCAAGAAGTGTCTCTTTCCCCCTCAGTTAGAGATTGACAGAATGTGAAGGTCCTCAGCTAGATAGTTAGAGCAGTGAGTCATGGAAGGCTAAAGTCCCTCCTAAGTCACTTGAAGTTATTATTTGAACCTTAGCAGTTTCAGTAATAACAGAAAATGTTTTCATTATGTTTGTAAGATAATGTCCACCTCAATCTAACTCAATCCAGTCAAATGGCAAGTCTGTGAAATGGAGGCTGAATGAAATAGATTTAACCCATTATTGGGCTCAATACTGTGGCCAGTTCTGTTTAATATCTTTACCAATGATCTGGACGAGGGGATCAGGTGCACCCTCAGTCAGTTTGCAGATGACACCAAGTTGGTTGGGAGTGTTCATCTGCTGGAGGGCAGGAAGAGGGATCTGGACAGTCTGGATGGATGAGCCAAGGCCAGTTGCATGAGGTTCAACAAGGCCAAATGCTGGGTCCTGCTCTTGGATCACAATGACCCCATGTGGAACTACAGGCTTGGGACAGAGTGGCTGGAAAGCTGTCTGGTGGAAAAGAACCTGGGGGTGCTGGTTGATAGCAGCTGAACATGAGCCAGCAGTGTGCCCAGGTGGCCAAGAAGGCCAGTGGCATCCTGGTTTGTATGAATAGTATGGCCAGCAGGACTAGAGCAGTGATTATCCCCCTGTCACTCGTCACTGGTGAGGCCACACCTCAAATCATATGCCCAGTTCTGGGCCTCTCATGACAAGAAGGTACAAGAGGTATGAAGGCACCCATCTGAGACCCAACACGCTCTTTAGAGAGCTGTACTGCTGAGGGCTCGTATCAGGGATGTCACTGAATGACTACCAAACCTCATACAGGACACTGACTATTATCCACTGCTGTTGTTTCATGTGGGCACCAGTGACACAGCCAGGAGTAGTCTGAGGAGTATCAATAAGGTTTACAGAACCCTAGGAGCCCTGGTAAGGGACTCTGGAGCACAGGCAGATTTTTTATCAATCCTCCTGGTCAAAGTGATTTGAAAGAGCCAGTTGAAACTGGTGAATCAGCAAGTGTTTACAGGACTGTGTCACAGGCAAGGCTTTCGCTACTTAGGCCATGGGACTTTGAGAAACAAAGATCTTACCTGATGTACTGGGGGCTGATGGTGTCCATCTGTCAGAGAATGGGATGAGCATCTTTAGTCACAGGCTTGCCAAGCTGGTGAAGAGGACTTTAACCTAATATTGATGGCAGAAGAGAACCTCAGCCCATCCCATACCTACCAGTTTGATGTCAGTGCCAGCAAGAGATGCCCAGAGCCTGGAGAGGGATCACAGGTCAGCAGGAAAGCATCTGAAGAGCAGCACAAAGGAATTCCAGCCACTCTAGCTAGTAAGTTGGCTTTGGGGGGGTGGGCGTGGGGGCAGGGCAGGGACATGGGGACTTAAATGCCTCTCTGCAAGAGCAGGTAGCATGGGGAATAAACAAAAGGAGTTAAGAGAGTTATGCACACCTGCAGGGCTGTGATCTCATTGGCACCTCTGAGTTGTGGTGGGTTGGCTTCTATGACTGAAGTGTTGGAATGGAGGGCTCTTTAGGAAGGACAGGCAGGGGAGACAGCAAGGAGGTGTCATCCTCTATGTCAATATCCACCTGGAGTGCATGGAGCTCTGCTTGGGGATGAATGAGGAGCCAACTGAGAGCTTATGGGTCAGAATTAAAGGGAGGGCAGGGACAGGTGACTTTGTAGTGGAGGCCTGCTATGGGCCACCTGTCTGGGAAGACTGAGTAGATGAGACCCTCTACAGACAGATAGGAACAGCCTCATGTTCACAAGCCCTGGACTTCATGAGGGACTCCTGAACCACCCTGATATCTGCTGGAGAGAAAACACAGCAGAACACAGGCAATCCAGGAGGTTCCTGGAATGTGTTGATGATGGCTTCCTTTTCCAAGTGACAGAGAAGCCAGCAAGGAGAAGTGCTGTACTAGGACTTGTTCTTACCAACATTGAGGGGCTGGTGAGGAAGGTGAAGCTAAAGGCAGTCCTGCAGCAATGACCATGAAACAGTAGAGTTCAAGATCCTTAGGGCAGCGAGGAGGGTACACAGCAAGCTCACTGCCCTAGACTTCAGGACAGCAGACTTTGTCCTCCTCAGGGATCTGCCTCGTAGAGTAACATCGGATGAAGCCAGGGAAGGAAGAAGGGCCCAAGAAGGCTCATCTCCTCCAAGCTTAGGAGCGGTGCATCCCAAGAAAGAGGAAGTCATGCACAAATGTCAGGAGGCCTGTATGGATGAACAAGGAGCTCCTGGACAAACTCATGCATAAAAAGGAAGCCTAAAGAGGTGTAGTGGTTTGAGCCAGGTTTTCCCCCTGAAACTAGAAAGTGGTAACCCCCAGGGGGTGGTGACCCTTGGGGTTTGACCCAATCAGTGCTCCTGCAAAATATAAACATATCTCTCTGGACCGGAAAAGAAGCAGTGATTCTTGTTGTTGAAGAAGAAGTGGCCATGTTGTAGAAGCCACGAGGAAGGGGCTCAGGGCCCCCCTTGGGGGCTCTGCCCCCCCCAGCCCCCAGCTGGGGGGCTGCAGGGACTCGGAATAGTGTTAAGCTGGGCTGAGTGCCTGTGGCTAGGAGCTGGGGCAGTTTCTCCCCGGTAGGCAGCAGTGGGAGACGCTGGGAGCAGCAGCAGAACAGCAGCGTCCGGAAGCAGTGGCAAAGAGCCAAGCAGATAAGAAGAAAGCAGCAGAGCTGCCGAGCAAGAAGAATACAGAGATCTCTGATGGAAAGAGACAGAGACAGAGTTTCGGGGTAAGAACTGGACAACCCAAACTCCCCAAACTCACTGGAGACTCCTCTGAGAGAGAGGAGGATGATTGGACTCACTTGAAAGAGTCTTGGAGTGCAGTATGCACTGAGAGAGGAGCAAGAAGCTCAGGCCCTCCTGAGAGCAAAGCCAGGACGGCCAAAGGAATGTGTGTGTGTGGGGTGACCTTGGCCCCCCTTGCTGCAGCTTCAGAGAAGCTGGCAGCCATCTTGAGGCAGGGCACAGAAGCTCTGTGAAGGGGCTTGGATTCCCCTGAGGATACCAGACCGTCACGAAGACCCCTGTGCTTCGTTGATATGACCGTGGTGTAGCAACCTTGTCTGGGGTACCGCAGTCCACAGAAAGACCCCTTGTTTGGAGAGGAGGGGCCGAGAGGGGCTTGGAGACCCCCCTCGTGTGTGCTGGCAGAGAGCCAGCAACTGTTTCTGCTGCATGGAAGAGAAGAAGAACTTGCTGCCTAGAGAGACCTGCTGCTCAGAGACTGGAAGGGGTCTTTTCCTCTTCTTCTCTCCTGGACTTTTATTTGGAGGGAGAAGAGATTTGGCCCATTGTAAATATTATTGTCATGGTAGAGATAGAGTTAAGATTGTTTGTAATGTATTATACTATTTATTTGTGTGTACAGTCTTGTAATATATTCCTTCCCCCCATATTGAATCTTGTGTTTTTGTCTGGAAAACCCATCTCACATGGGGTTGAGATGTGGGAGGGGGGCTAGGAATCAAGAATTGGATTTTGAGGCTATTCAAACCATGACAAGAGGATGGCAGCAAGGACACGTAGCCTGCGAGGAATACAGAGATTGTACAAGCAGCCAAGGATCAGGTTAGGAAAGCTAAAGCTCTGACAGAATTAAATCTGTCCAGGGACATCAAGAGCAGCAAGAAAAGCTTCTATAGGTACATTGGTGATAAAATGAAGCCTAGAGAAAATAGCAGTGCTGGGTTAACAGTTGGACTCGATGATCTTAGAGGTCTTTTACAACCTAAATGATTCTATGGTTATATTGAATGCTCTTGAATTTAGTCAGAGGCAGGCATCTGGTAAGCACCAGTAAACTTGTTTTGTTATTAGAAAGCAATTTATTGCATATTATTTTCTACTGCTTTAAAGTTAGCTCAAAAGATAAATTAGAAACAGTCTTGGAATACTTTGCTTTGTAGATAAACACTCAAAATAACCAAAATGCTAAATAGATTTAATGAATATATTTTTAGCAAACCTATTGAGTGCAGTCTTCTGATTCAAATGGATAGCTCAGAACTCACAAACCTCACCTTTTTCTAGCTTTACTATTTTTGTCATAATATTTTGTTTAGAAAGTGAAAACAGATTTCACACTCCTGAAAAGTCAAGCCAGACTCCTAAGGGAGTTCATTTCAGTGATGTGTGAAGTTACCAGAGCCTGTTTTTTTCTTAATTTCAGGTAGTACAATATGTAAATTGGCCAGAATACTCTGGAGAGTTTCTTTTGGGAGTTCTCCTGAAACCTGTGATGTCTTACACTTTTGATTCTCTCCTGTCTACAAGTGCGTGTGTAGCACAGTGCTATGGCCTCTCTCCCACTCCCTGACTGGTATTTTTTTTAACCTAAATCCAAGCACCTACCCTGCAGAGATAATTTTTTTTTCTGAGCTGAGCAGTCCAGGCTCCTTTTCTAGTAAATGGAAACAAGAGAAAGGCATTTCTAGGGCATGATTCACCTTACTGTAATGTACACAACTAAAATCAAGTAGAATGCTTTTGATTTAAGGGGAAATGTGAAATGTTCCAGGTTCAAGGCATTGAGAATCAGTGAAATTAGGATTTCAGCATTCTAGTTTTATTTCTTTTTGCAAACGACATGCATTGGAGTACTGTTTCCTTATAGCTCTTCTGAAAGCATGATTCATTAATACTTCTGAAGTGTCTGGATACTAGGGCCGCACTGGCTGGGTAAATATAGGGATATCCAGGCAGCAAAAACATTCAGAATGAGTCATGACTCTGTGCATCAAAAATGAGGTTCATTAATCTCGGAACTGAAATAAAACTAATGTGCTCAGTGAATGGACAGACTAATTTTAACAACATCATTGCCACTCTGTATTCTTTCTTTGAGGACAGGTAGAAATCCAAGGCAGATCATGTTCCCAAGCCATGGGCAATCAGGGAGAGAAAATGCTGCTTTGAGACCCTTGGATTCTCTATCATGCATACTGTGCAAGCCAGCTATATCAGGAAATGTTTCACTCTTATAATTGAGGCTTAAGATGAAACACAGTCTTTTGGCAAAGATACATGACTATGTGTCATGAGATCTGTGATCTCTTCTCAGCTCTCCTTCAAGTCTCTGCAGCTTACTTTTTCAGATATGAGTGACTTAAGTATCTAAAGCTGTAGGCAGAGAACACAGACAAATTACTGTATTTTCTTAGGACTGCTGAATCACTGAAGCTGAGATTGAAAATTAACCTCTAGCTTGTTAATTTTTGGAACTTGTTATAAAAGCTGAGGGAAGGTACTGTATGAGTACCACGAATAATTATTCTGTAAGTGTAACTATTAAGATTGTCAGAAAAAGAACATTCTGAAAGGCCTTTGGCCTTTTTTTTTTTTTTTTAAGTATGGAATGGCATCAGTAATCACAAAATGCCTCTAAAATCCCCTTGAAGTGTTATAAAGCCACAAAAAGACAGCTCAGCTAAACCTGGAGTGGTTCAGCCAATAAGATATGCAAAGACTGACTTCCAGCAGATTTAGGTTTATTACAGCCCCAGCTAACTCATCCACTGAGAATCTCACTTTTCTGGCCCACCTGGTAAAGCTGCTGTATGTGGACCACAAAATGTCCCAGATCACATCTCAGATGTTCTAAATGTGCATTTTGGCTGGTGCAGGGGACAGCACTAATTGGTTAAGTACGTTCTAGTGTTTGGCCACCAGCTGCCAGCCACAACATTGCACAGCGCTGCCTTAATGCTGTTTGTTCCAATCAGTTAATTTGTCTGGATTATGAACTCTTCTGCCATCAGGAAGAGAAAAGCACTTTAAGGCTATTTCAATTCGTCTGCTCTGCCTTCCCCTGTCAAAAGTCTAATTTGCAATTAGGAATTTCAGCAGCACTTTCATGTGCTCAGAAAGCAGCAGAGCAAAGCTTCCAGAGAGATTTATTTCCCATAGAAATAGAGGTATCAGCAATTCCCAAGAAACTGGTCTTTATCAGAAGTTAGTAAATTGTTAGTATTGTTGTCATTTATGAGCCTGTAAAAGTGCACAGAGCCGTGGTGTCTCCTCCAAAGACTGGCATGGTAACGTGTGCCTCACATGGCTGGTTCCTCTCTCAGGCTAGAGGCAGCCACACTGCCAGGGGATCAGGAAAGAGCTCTCTGCTGGGAAACTCCAAGCTTAGGGTAGTTGTGTCCTTTATGATGCCCTAATAACATGCTGGTTAGTGTAAAATAGGGATGAGACGTATCAAATCCTCCTTTTTACCTATGGGACTTGCTGCCAGAGCTCTCCCTCTGCTCATGTAGCTGTGACTTTGCCTTTGCTGGTAGCTGAGCCTTCTCATCCTCTAATTTAAATATAATTTTTCTAATAAGATGCTAATTCAGGAAGATATTGAATTTCTTCCTGGAAAAGCATTGATTTTTTCTATAGTTCCCATTATTTCTTTCAACAAAATATTTGAAATTATGGCCTTTGTTTATTAGTTCTGTTGTTGTTATTATTGGTACAATGCAAATTCCTTCCAAATGAGTGATCCTTACTAACAGTGTTGTTTTATAATTAAATCCTGAGGTCATGCTTTCTAAGGGATTTCGGTCCAATGAGTAATTGCTCACTGAAATAATCTGCAAATAAAGAAGGCAGGGATGAACAGACTGGCATGAATACAGAAGGTGGGAATCGTATTCTCACAGGTAAAAGTCCTTGTAATTGTCCCTGTCCAAATGAGTTGCCTTGAACCTTTTTATAGTCAACACAGGGAAATTAAGTATTTGAGGGTGCAATTCCTATCAGCCTAAAGCACACATCTAAACTAGAGTGGAGAATTCATGCCCTAAAAGTACTCACTTCACTCAAGTGACTATAGTGGTAGCTCAGAATGACTAGGTCAAATGTAGATGTCTACACTGCAAATATCTAAAATGAAGTTAAATGAATCCTAGGGTGAATATATTTTAAGGCAAAAAGCCATAGTCTTTATTTCCAGGTTACAGGACAGTTGCAAAGAAGTCCTGTGTTAAGTCCCAAATCCTATTAACTGCAAAAGTACAGTGTTTTCCTCTTTTGTCAAGTGTTGTGCCATCCTTCCCATGTCCCTTTGAGTCCTGAGGTTGACAGCAGTGGGGCTGGAGGGAATGTCCACAGCCACCAATGTCCTCAGTTCTTACCCAGCAGGGTTTGATGGCTGGATATCCCTTCTTCCTCTATTTTGGGGTCAGTTTAGGTTTATGTTTCACTATTTTCTTAATACAGCCTGCATTATATGGGCTTTCTTTTCTTTAGTTCTCAATTATTCAATTTTGTGGTCTCTTTGTTATATCTAAACTGGTTTAGACAGTTGCCTGCCTTCAGTGACCACTGACTGACCATTGGGATTTGTGTTTACAGTCTGAGACCTCCAGTACACCCCGTGTTTGCATTCTCACAAACCCTATTTTATTCTAGGATCACAGGTAATTTAATCTACACAGAAAATCTACTTGTTATCACTATAAACTAGAGCTAACCCAAAGTAAACCTGACTGCTGGACATTTCCTACCCCAGTTAAATAAAACAACCTCATTATCAGCTCAGGCCAGGACAAGCTCAAACAAACCCTGACACCCTCTGCTGTCAAGTCAATAAAAAACATGTGGCCTTTTACCAGGAATAGCAACAAAAAAAGAAATCATATTTACTGGACTACACCAAACACCATCCAGAAGTTGTTTGGCTGTGTTTGCACAGTGCTGTGCCTCATCTGTTCTGCTCCAGAAGTCGTGTAGCTGTGTTGACACTGCTGTGCTAATACAGCTACACAACTGCTGAGTAGCGTTTAGCTTGTGTATGTCCAGCTCAGCACATGGACAGAGAGAGCTTCCATCTGTCTCCATCCATCTTTAGAGGCAGATTTACAGTCTGTCTGCCTCTTGCAAAAATGCAAGCAAATAAGAGGACAAAGATTCTTGAAGTGTTTCTTATAGTGATGGCTTAGTGTTTAGGAAAGCCACTGAAGTAATTCTAAATGCCTGGATATTTGGAACACATTTCCAACATCCAATGTCCTGAGCACTGACCACCTTGAAACTGGTCAAGCATTGGGTAACTGAGGAACCACAGATCGCTGTTGATTTGTGCTTCCAGTTATTCATTAGCAAAAATCAAGGATCCATTCAAAAAAATTAGGCATCTTCTTTAGTAATTATAATTCCCAATGTCCTGGCATGATATCTTTTAAATGCAACTGTAGGATTACTCTACTGACAAATCGGAATCTTTTTAATTGTTTAAATTATTCCCTATCACCAATTGAAACAGAATACATACTCTATTAAGTTGACAATTACCATATATTAAAGCATTTCACAGTCCACTTAGTCTTCTGATAGAGTTCTTTGAATGATCTCCCCCTCACATTTCTTCCTGTCTAGCAGATTGTTTTAAGAAATGTTTTAACACCTGAGCAGGTGATAAAATATTTCTGGTAATCCTTTAAAGTGAATTATAAGCTTCTGGGAAGAAATGTTGACTTTCATTTAAAGGATAAAATATGGCCAAATTCAACAACAATGGAAAAGTTGCAGCCACCTGGCAGTAAACAGCCAGAGACACACTAAAGGGACTGGCAGTTTCCCTTTTACTTACATTTATGGAATTCAGTTGAGTAGATACATATCATAGAAATGACTACATTTCAGCTGGTTCTCTTTTAGATGAATGTAAAGAATGGTGGCTTCTAGGGTTAGAGTCATCATGTTGTGAAAAGGGTTTCTAAAGTAAACCCAGCAAGTCACGTTTCTTTTTTTCTCTATCATGGCAGGCTCCAATGGCTAGCTTAGATTTAGATGCCTTCTTTATTGACATACAAAGTTAGATTAGATAAATTCTATATGCATCCTAAAGGTACTACCTCATAGCTAGAGTTTCAAGTGATGAATATGAAGTTTTATAACTGAACACACATGACATTGAAGCTGTGGTGCACAGCTTCATTTTATAAGACTAAATCAGATAAAAACACCACAGACACACAGGGCAAGCATAGAACTGATGAAAGCTCATCCTGCAAATTCAAATGGAATCCCTTTTGAAGGGATAACTTTGTGCCAGTGGACTCTATTCCAGAGCAGAAATGGTCTCATGTCATTCTCCTCTTACAGTGGACTGGGTATTGACTATCTTTTCCAAGTGACAAGGAGCTGATGTAAATACCATATATATTTTTTTTCTAACATGACATGAATACAGTCCTGTGCTCTTGTCTGACCCAGAAGAAATTCTTACTGTTTGGTAATGCATTATATCAACGAAGGCGGAACTAAGGTTGTTCTGTAAGGCTTGTATTCCTGAGCAATGACATCTGCCATCTGGCTTGTCTCCTGACTCATCTGTGCTGGCAGACCCCATTTTGAACAGTGAATAAACCTTATCAGGTGCAGACATATTTCTGTTCATTGATCCTAATGACCTGCTTTACTCTTATTTGTGCTGTCTGACGTGTCTTTCACCCCAGGGAGAGTTCCTTTCACATGATACGTGAGGAATGGGGCTAGCATGTGCTGGCATCTTCCAGTGCTGATGCTGGTTTCATAATAAGCTTCATACTCTGAGATGGCTTCTACTTTGAAAACTTTATTGACCTGATAAATGTTCCTAGCTCATGTTAAATGGGCTGTGAGTTTGATCCAGATGGCTTGCTGGATGCAGCTTTGAGGTCAAATGGTGCTGACACTTGAGCCAGTAACGTGCATGAGCTAAAGCATCTGGGATCAAAACCATAATTCTCTTCTTAATCAAACCAGGCCTGTGTAAGTTGGCGGTGGTTTTGCAGCATGAATTTCTCACTCAATACACTACAAAAAAGAAATACTTGTGTCTAATAACTCAGGATAATTGATGCAGAGAAGACAAACCATTAGAAGATACTGTCCCTTTCTTCCTAATTTTCCCTTGCACTCACCAAAGTATCTGTGTCAACACTGAACATCCTATAAATGGATGGTGCCATTTCTCATTAATGCTGAAACAGATTTCCCAGAGTTGTATGCATTTTTAAATCAACTGGGAGATTTGTATTCAGACAATAATAAGAGAACACACTTAAAATTAAAACAAAGGAGAATTTAAAATTGAGCCAGGAGACCCAATGTTGTTCTCTGACAGACATAATTTGTTTTGCTAGAAGGGGAGATATCAAGCAGAGCTTTGGTGAGGACAGCAGAAATACTTTCAGTCAATAGTCACAGTAGAAATTTTAGCAAGTTCACTTTGATTGTGATCACACCTTTCTTCCGGTACTCTAACAGAAAAATGCATAGATAGTAAGTGGTGCAAGACAAAAAAATATTTAAATCAAGTAAAGAACTTTTGCAAATTACAGTTGTTATTCATAATTCTATGGTTGCACAACAGAAAGCAATTTGGGCAGTGAATCCTTCCTGCCTGGGAGAAGCAGCTTTCCATGTGACTAGCAAGTCTTCTCAGAACAGTTCATGCTTTAAATACGAAAAACCTACTAAACGGATTTGGTTGGGATGGATGGGTGTGTGTGTGTGTGGTCAAATTTCTTGGGAAAATTAGACAGCTGCCAAGACTGGCCTTTTTTTAGAAGTGCTGCCAAATGGTTCTTTTTTAAAAAGACTTTTGCGACAGCTGAAGTGTCACTTTTAGCTCTGTACTGTCCACCTAGGTACCAACTTTTCCAAGGGCCATCAGCTTTCCATATACTAACTGTAAACCTTGAAAAAAATCAGCAACCAGTCAACCAAGATACTCGTGTCTCAACCAAAAATAGACAAGTTCCATAGTGATCATGGCACTTCTGCTGTGTTGGAGCAGAAGACAAGACCCCACGGTCAGTGAGGGCTCATATGTGACCACGTTTGACTGCAGATCAGGTTTGAGCCAGGGAATAAGTGGAGCCTCTCTGGGGAGTCGGTGGAGTTGGTCCTCCTTGGAGCAGCGGATCTGCAGTTGGGGGCTCTCCCCTTGGGTCCGGGCGCCGCGCAAGGAAACTCCTGGAGGCTGACAGCCTTCGAGGGACCGGCATTCCGGGCTACCCTGCTGAAACCTTCAGGATTCTTAAGCCAGTCGGGTCGTACCAATTCACTTTGAGCTGAAACCAGCTAAATAATGAGAAAGAAATTAAACGGACCGGGGGGTCCCGCCCTTCCCGTCCCGCCGGGCGGGGGGGGGCACACGTGCGGTACTTGCCGCAGCCACTGGGTGGCGCCAGCAGAGAGGAAAACGAGCGCGCCTCAGGTGTCCGGCGCCATGTTGGGAGAGTGGTGGGCGCTGCTCCCGGCCCCAGGCACCCACCGGAGCGGGGCTCTGCTTGGCTCCCAGCGTCTCGCACAGCATCCCGGTGTCTGCACAGAGAGGGGTGGCCGAGAGGATGCCGCCAGGCAGACGTGCCTGGGGCCAGTGCACCTGCCACCACTAATCCTGCCGGCCCTGCTCGTTGTGATACAAGGCAGCGCTGCTGCGGGCTGGAGGGCTGGGTGAGGGGCTCCTCCTCCTCCTCCTGTTCCTTCTGCTCTGGAGCATCCTCAGAGTACCCCCATCCTGCAGTCACTGTGGACTTCCGTTAGCTGCCAGCCCTGATTTCCATGGTGATTTTCCAGCCTCTTCTGAGCCTCTCATCTCTGTGTCCCCTGATAGTGGGGATGGGTTGGCACCAGGCACCGCTGGCACCCCCAAAACTGGGAGGGGGGTTGGTGGCGTCTGGTATCCCAGTGGGTGCCAGGGGAGCTGGGTGGGCTGGAGAAATACCTGCTGGGAGGGTGCCAAGGGATGAGCCCAGCAGTGCCCAGTGCAGGGGTGCACAGGACAATGGAGATGAGCTGTGTGGTGGTGCAAAATCACTTTCCCTTTCTTGGCTGGGCACATACATGGCTTCTGTCCAAGCACATCCTTAGGAGAAAGCTGTACTTGGTTCTGGTGAGGTCTCCAAGGCAGACACTGAGGTGCTAGAGCATGTCCAGAGAAAGGCAGTAGAGCTGGCAGATGGTAGCAATAATGGTACAGCATTAGTCCTATAAATTTTGGTCTTGGATTAGCCACAAGCAATTCAGTTGTTGTGTTCCAGCACTTCAGTTGTTCCTTCAGGCACCCAATACAACTCTTCTTCTTTGGGTCTTGCTCTTCATACTCTGCAAAAATGTTACCTGTCCTCTGAACTCTTTTTAAACTTCACATTTCTGACTGGTGTGAGCCTCTCCAGATCAAAAGTCTGATTGACTTTGTTCTCCTACACCTGGTCCTTTAATCGCTCACTACAGTGCAACCCACAGGTTTTTCTCTCAGGAATCCTAAAACCTCTACTCTCTTTTACGTTTCCTCAGTATAAACCATACTTACACACTGGGGAATGAGGTGCTGGAAAGCAGTGTTGCGGAAAGGGACGTGGGTGTCCTGGTCAGTGGCAAGTTGCATCTGAGTCAGCAGTGCCCTGGCAGCCAGGAGGGCCAACCATGTCCTGGGTTGGACATCAGGCAAAGCATTGCCAACTGATCGAGGGAAGGGATTGTCCTGCTCTGCTTTGCTCTGGGGCAGCCTCACCTCGAATATTGTGCAGTTTTGGGCACCACAATATAGGAAAGATATTATGCTCTTAAAAAGCATCCAAAGGAGGACAATGAAGATGGTGAAGGGCCTTGGGGGGAAGCTGTGTGAGGAATGGCTGAGGTCACTTGGTCTGTTCAGCCTGGAGGAGACTGAGGGGAGACCTCATTGCAGTCTTCAACTTCTTCGTGAGGGTAGGAGGAGGGGCAGACACTGATCTCTTCTCTGTGGTGACCTGTGACAGGACCCGAGGGAATGGCCTGAAGTTGTGTCAGGGGATGTTTAGGTTGGATATTGGGAAGAGTTTTCCACCCAGATGGAAGTTGGGCACTGGAACAGGCTCCCCAGGGAAGTGATCACAGCACGAAGCATGTCAAGTTCAAGAAACATTTGGACAATACTCTCAGGCACGTGGTGTGATTCTTGGCGATGGTCCTGTGCAGGGCCAGGAGTTGGACTCAGTGATCCTTGTGGGTCCCTTCCAACTCAGCATATTCTGTGATACTGTGATTTTTTTTTCCCTAAGACAACCCAATTGTTACTTTTCCATTTTCTTAGCCTTTCTCCGAAGAAAAGGAACCTCGCCTGTGCAATGAAGCACTCTGTTTGTATCATTCCCCAGAAGCACGGATTAAGAGCCTGATGAAAAATACCAATTACCATTTGTCCCTTGGAGCTTAATAAACTATAGTCATCAGCAGTATCACCATAAGCCTTCCTGGAGGTCAGGTACTAGAATAAAGTGTTTTCTTAGTTTTTTGAGTTCTTCCTTCCCTGAGTATTCATCCATTTTCATCCTTTCTTTGATCCTTTAAGTGGATCCTTCTTTCATCCATTTAAACCCTTTTATTTAGAGTGCTTCCATTGATCTAGGGTGAGGATGACTCTAAACTGTAGATAAAGGTTTTTATTTGTCCTGTCCTTTTGCAAAGGTGACACTTGAGAACCTCTGGTAGAGCTTAAGGACATCTGCTGGGGAAAGGACTTGGCTGAGCAGTAAGGAGGAGGTCTCATCCCTATTTTATTTTTATTCTGTTGCCCAATGAGTCTGGATTTCCTCTTCCACTTCATTAATTTCAGTACTCTGGGGCATGCCCTAACAGAATCTGGTTCCAAGCCCTGTGGATCTCCTCTCTTTAGGGAAAAGGCAGAGAAAGGTACATCTTAGTTCATCATTGCAGTGTAGCTTTTTAGTTCAAGCTAAAGTAGGTATGTGCACAGCATCAACACCTCAGCTGATCTAGGTAGGCTTGGCCCTGTTTAGTCATTAGGACGATACCAGTCTGTGTCAAAAACTATAGGATAACTCAGTTCTGTGTTATGGGAAAGAGATTTAATTCTTCGTACTCCCAGGGTGCTGTCAGCAACAAAGGACATTACATCACTAACTTCTGCTGTGTTTAAGTATACTGAGTGTTTTAATAGTCAGCTTTGCTAACTACAGGAGTGTGTGCCTAGTGAAGAGTATGGCTAGGCACCAGAATGAACCATTTAGCTGGTACAAAGTAAGTATTCCGTGAAAACTCGAGGCAGGCTCCTTATCTGATAGGAAGTTCAAAAGCTGTGGAATATCCTTTCATTTCCAAATCGGAAAGAGAAGTGATGAAATCTGAAATTCAGTGTGAATTGAAAAGCTATCACATTGGCTTGCTTGTTTCAGATTTAATGTCTAGATTATATTTTATGTGATGTAAAAATGTTTGTAAGCAATAATTTCAAATAATACTTTGAAATATTTTAAAGAATTTTCCATTTTTCTCCTTCTTAGCAAGATTTAGACTTTGTCAGGGAGTTGTCCCAAGATGACCTGGCTTAAAAAGCCCCAGTGTTTCCCAAGGACTGAAATGTTCCACTACTTTTGTGACTAAGTGTAATTGTATTTTTATTTCATATGATCTGCATTTTGTTGATTTTGAACTTCTATGTTCCTTATTCAGATGAAATCTTCAGCATTAGCTGTCTATTTTAGGGGGGATTTTTATCTAGATGTCATAGAAAGGAAGTAAATATAAAAGGTACTTCAGATGTAAAATAAACATTCATTTAATTTCTACAGTAGGAACACATTTATATTTCATGGTTTCTAAATTCATAGTACTGTAATATCTAGATCTGGATGGCTGCTTTCAGAGGGGTTTGATAAACAGCATTGTCCCTTGCAGTTAGATAGCAATATTAAGAACAGCCCATTCAGCAACAAATCAAAAGATTTATATTAAAGAGGAAAGTCATATTAATCTTGCCTCGGTTGCATCAATGCATGAAACTTATTTGAAATAGAAGGTAAAAACAGTAACCTAAAAAAGAGGGTGATTATACTTCAGCCTAGAGAAGCAATGATAACTTGGTGATAGAAAAGGAACTGTCTGTGACTTGGAACTATTTTTTGCTTCTGTATTGAAACAGAAAACTCAGTATCTGCAATAACTGACTAAAAGGATGAGCTTGTCTGATATTACATGTGTATACTGCTTCATGGAATGGACAGAATACATGGGAGAAGGTGCATTGCAGTGTGTAAAAAGTCTTTGTCAGATATAGAGTGCTTTTGATCTTAGTATTTTATCTTGTGTGAATTTTTGTGTAGTGTGGATTTCATGTATTATATATGGCATGGAATAGTGTGTTTTACTGATAGTGAAGGAAAAGCAGATCTCTAATGCAATGTGATAAATGATGTGGAGAGGTGGATGTACAGCTATTTGTGGATTTTGTATTTTTTTAAGGTATGCCTGAGTGCAGAAGAGCAAATAAAAAATTGTAACTGGTAGCTAGATTTTTGTTATTTTAACTCACTCTTTCATAGTAGCAGATGCAGATAGCAGGTTTATGATTGTTTTCCTTAGATGCTCTCAAATTCAGTTAACATTAAATATTTTCATGGCCTCTTTCAACCAGGACTTGTGAGCTTTGGGTTAAACTTCCACTTCTGCTGCAGCCAGGCAATAGGCTTCATGGGCATGA
The DNA here is from genome assembly GCF_003984885.1 of Neopelma chrysocephalum. NCBI lineage: Eukaryota > Metazoa > Chordata > Aves > Passeriformes > Pipridae > Neopelma > Neopelma chrysocephalum. The sequence goes on along the minus strand of NW_020897702.1, from coordinate 13,921,655 downwards.
CACAATTTCTTAATATTCCATCTGTAAAACAGATAAAACAACCGAAAGCAGTAGCTGGTCAGCCATAAGTGGGTCTGCCATGCATCCACATATGGATCAGATGACCTCTTGAGGTCTTTTGCAGTCTTATTTTATGATTCGCTTTTCCCTGCCTCTTCCATTTAAAACTCAGTGCATCTGATCAGTCATATCAATCCATGTCCCTTATCCCATATGTGCTCAGTTTCAACACAGTGACATCCAGTGCCAGCAAGGGGGTCCCAGCATTATTGCAGTACAAATAATAACAAAAAACTACAGCCTTGATGAGAGTTATTACTATCAAAAGCAATACAGCAGGCTTGTACAAACTATTTTTTATCTCCCAGGAAGAAGTTTTCACTAAGACGAGGGAGAGCATTATGGCTTCATGAATAAACAACTGTAGAGACTTTTCAGGTAAAAAACCCCAGAGATTGTGAAAGGCTTTCCAGGAATCATATAATTTCTTTCGTTAAGTTGCTCTAAAGGACATTGTGTTCCTTGCCATTTTACCTCAAAAAATATATTTCTCCACCTATGTAGAAATTTGTTTTCCAACATGGTGAGGTATGGTGGAGTTTTAGTGCTGTTATGAATCTCCTGTAGGAAACATGAGAACTGTTCTGATATATGACAGATGTAGTGCAACTATTATGATGAAAACCATCCAAGGAGCTCATATTTCTTCTTTCTCTTTTGCTGTGTTCAGAAAACCCTTCAGTGTGTATCATCAATCTGGAGGTACAGAGCTCCAAAGCTGGATGCTTTGGTTCCAGCTCATCCCTCATGTAACTCCATGGATTTGGATGAGATTATACCATGAGTAAGCTGAGCCTAGTGATCTTCACTGAGCCTACTTGACTTCATGAAATCCTGCTTGACTACAAATCATGAGGATTTGTAGTGCTAAACTGTCAGTAGAGGCCAAAGAATTGTGCAAGTGAAGTGGAGGAGTTAGGAAATGGGGAGGAGGGGGAAGAGGAAGAGAAAGTAAGGGGGGAAGAGAAAGCTGATTTCAGATGACTATCAGCTGCCTTTGTCCTTGTCCTTTATCTTTCCTCTGCTTTTATTTGGTTTTCTTTTTGCCCTTCTTTTATTTATCTTCATTTTATTGTCATGGTTCGGTTATTTAGCCAGCCTTTTTTCTGTGGTGCTTGTTCAGTGTTTTAGCACCATCATTTCAACAGCTTTTAACAGCTACACATATTAACCAAGTTACAGGGACCCCCTGGAGGAAGCAAATCAGCCTTTTAGCAGTGCTTGGGAAATCTCCTTTACTCTGATTCCATGGACCTCTGCATACACTTAGTGGCAAAAAGGAGTTATGAAAAAGTGGACTTCCATAGGTCTAATGCAGTGCAGGTGGAGATCTTGGGCTGTGGATCTTCTTAAGAAAAATAAACTCTCTCCGTAAAACGAGAAGACCTGGACTGGATGCAGAGTTTACTGACATTTGCAAGTATTGTGCTGTTGTGGTTCTTATTTCCCTGTTAGGTACGTTACTGCAGTGCCCAGGGATCACTGTCGTGGACTATGACTTGCACTTGATAAACATGCTAGCCATAAAGCAGAGCTCCCTGTTTTTGGGTAGGCTCTCCTCATTGAAGATTATCTTTTTTGAGGTGAGGGTCAGGAAAAAAAATAGTAGGTTTGCAGTTCTTCTCTGAGTTTCTTTTATCATCAGGTCTTGGTGACATTTTCAGGAGCAGATAGGAAAAGCCAAATAAGAAAGAAATTTGAGCTTTCCAGTCTGCACAGATACTGGATTTAAGCCCTTGTCTGACTCAGAGTTATGATTTTGTAAGTATTTTAGAGGAAATACTTTTTTTAAAGATCACTTTACTACTTGAAATTATAATTTGTAAGAGAAGTCTTTTACAAGATCAAATGAGCACTTTTTACTTCTTCAGTGATGACTTTCAGGAACATAGGATAAAAAGTGAAGGCTTTTTTTGTATTCTGTTTTGCTTTTTGTAACTTTGCAAATATTGTGGCTGTAGTGAAAGCTTTGCTCTGAGTAAGAGGCAAGCATAGTGATCTGTGAAAGACTTTCTCCTGTGAAGTCCAGAGGTTAAACATATCTGAGGAAATAATATTTAATACTATGCAAAGAGGTTTGATACACAGTTCCCACTGCAGAGGTCTCCATGTAGTATTTGAGAACTTGTTTCCTCCAGGAGGAAGCAGTTTCTGAGTATGCTCCTAAAAAACCAAATTATTTTGTTGGTGATTGTAGATAGCAGATGATGAATATATCATCTTTGTCAGTTCAGGCATCATCTTTTCTATAAGAAGGTTGAGTGATACTCAAAAGTCTTGCTAGCATTACTGTATTGATTGAAGACACAAAATACACTGGTTTAGCTGATACTTGGATTCATCCTATGTTTAGTCTTTATTCTCTCTGGCTATATATATGGATATATACATTCTTGTTAAAATTAAAGCCAAGTTATTTATCTGTCAGACTGCTTCTATGAAACTCATTCTCTGTCAAGAGCTTAGTTGAGCAACATGTAGTCCAAAGTAGCCATTTTACAAAAGACGGATGATTTAGTAGCAAAGTTGTCATGACAACTTTAACTCCATCTCCGCCTTTTCTGTCCACACGCTATGAATGAAGGAGCGGAGGGGTTGTCAAGGGAACTTTAGCTGAGTATCCTAATTTCTGGGATTCAGTGTTTAGTCTAAGCACTGTTTTGTTTTTAATTACTGCTTCTTATTCAGAATTGTAGTTAGTCTTGTATTTAGACTTTTAGATCATTTTGAGATCTTGTGGATGAATGACATGCGTAATATGCGAGAAGAAAAAAAAAGATACTCTAAGACTTTTGTGGAAAATTGAATAGAACTTGAGTTAAAGCATGGTGCTAAACCTCACTTTCAGAAGTACTTCCTATGAAAAAAAGGAACTTTCATAGAATCATAGAATCAACTGGGTTGGAAGGGACCTCCGAGATCATCAAGTCCAACCCTTGATCCACTACTGCTGCAGTTACTAGACCATGGCTCTAAGTGCCACATCCAGTCTCTTTTTAAAAACCTCCAGGGACGGAGAATCCACCACTTCCCTGGGCAGCCCATTCCAATGTCTGATCACCCCCTCTGTAAAGAAATTCTTTCTAATATCTAACCTAAACCTCCCCTGGCACAGCTTGAGACCATGCCCTCTTGTCTTACTGATAGTTGCCTGGGAAAAGAGACCAATCCCCACCTGGCTACAACCTCCTTTCAGGGAGTTGTAGAGAGTGATGAGGTCTCCCCTGAGCCTCCTCTTCTCCAGGTTGAACAACCCCAGCTCCCTCAGCCTCTCCTCATAGGACTTGTGCTTGAGTCCCTTCACCAGCCTTGTTGCTCTTCTCTGGACCTGCACCAGCACCTCAATATCCTTCCTGAACTGAAGGGCCCAGAACTGGACACAGTACTCCAGATGTGACCTCACCAGCGCTGAGTACAGGGGAAGAATCATTTCCTTGGACCTGTTGGCCACACTGTTCCTGATCCAGGCCAGGATGCCATTGGCCTTCTTGGCCACCTGGGCACACTGCTGGCTCATGTTCAGCTGCTTGTCAATCCAAACTCCCAGGTCCCTCTCTGTCTGGCTGCTCTCCTGCCACTTTGATACTGTGTTTCTGAATACAATGTCCTTGATTTTGGTTTCATAGCAATTTTAACCTGGGATAGCAGTACAGAGCTCAATGGCATTATTTCTGATTCACAGCAGCATAAGTAAAGCAAATCTAGATAAACCTGTTTTTTAAGTAGTGTAACAGACTTTCCTTCCTTTTTCCCATGTGTAATCAAAGTGAAATAAACATAAGGATCTTTGATTCTCATCAGTCACGAAAGGACCAATGGCGACGCGGAGTCCAGCCAGGAACCATCTTCCTTAGTTCTCAGTTTTTGGTACATCTAATGCCAGAAGAAGAAGAGATGTTGTATGTCTGACTTATTTTATCAGAGCAGAAACCGCCCCATAATAATTTAAAATAATATCTTAAATGAGAAAGTATTGGATGGATGGCTGTTTCTTTCCTGTACTGGCAGCAGTTAAGCGTGTTCATTAACACTGTTTTGGTGAAAGCTAGTGCTGCCTGCCACCCTGCTCTGTGTGCATCCAGTTGACTTGTGAGGGTCCTTTCCAGTCTATTCCTGACCGTATACTTTCCCCAGAGCCTACCTGGCAGGTTGCAACACTGCTGGTAGTATACGGGAAATTTGGTATAACATCCGAATGCGTGATGTTATGTGTTGGAATTAAATTGATGAACTCTTTCATTTCAGTACAGTGCTCAGGACTGCAGTGTGTAGGGGGGAAATTGCCGTAGTCTGCACTGATTCAGCTGGACCTGAGCTTCAAACTTTGGGCCAGATGTTGGTACTAGCTGATGTAAGTGATATGCAGCAAAAGTTGCTGGAATGCAGGAGTTTGAGCATGAATTGCAAACTGAAGACATACCAATGAATGGTTTCAGCAATAACTTTTGGCTACAGATACCTGTGGTCCATCTGTGCTAGGAAAATGGTCAACTGCTGACCGCTGTCATTAACAAGAGTGCAACAATGGCAGGAAACTCTCCCAGGGCTGGATTAAAGGGCAGGCATTAGGAGGAAACTTTCCCTGCTGTTGCCCTGAATCACCCTTTCTGCAGATAAGGGGCTTCACTCTGCTGTGGTGCCTTGCCAAGGGTGCATTTACCATATTGTGGAAAAGAACAGTGCTAAAGGGTAAAGCAGATGAAAGTGTGCACAAAATTATATAACAACCTAGGAGAAAATATCACCAAGCAGAAGCAGGGCTGCATTTTGAAATGACCCCTTGGGGAAGTACTGGTCAAAGCCAGATTCCTGGGGAAATTTGAAAAGCTGCTGCCTGTGTCTGCAGGAATGAATGGTTGTGACAAAGTAAACAGCTGTTTCAGGAGGAGCAGAAGAAGCACAATGTGGAGAATACGAACAGAGGCAGGAGTTGTCAGCTGGGTGGATGGGGCTGATCGACGATAAACTGAGGCTTATAAACACTTTGGGCAAACTTCTGTACCTGCTTCTGGTCTGTGGATGTTCCCATCCCTGTGGCAAATCTCTGCCATACATCCTGTGCAGTTCCTATTGATTTTGTGGAAGGTGAGTTTGGAATAATGCAAGTCAGATCTTAAAATGTACCTGATCCACAGCACAGGTAACACACCTTATTGTCTGGATCAGGAAAGGTCCATGCAGTGTGGCTGGCTGTGTATTCTTATTGGGAGATGTGTAAATGAACTTTAAATGGTCACAAAGCTAGTCAATCTAATAACTAAAGGAGAGGAGAAAGACCTATTATGATGAACTTCACTGTCTTAAACACAGAAGATCTCCCAGCACCTTGAGAAAAACATTTGAGTTGTATTTAAAATTATTAAACAGCTTGTCCAGGTATGGGGAGGAGTGGGAGCAAAGCCAAGAAAGCTTCACTGGCTAATTTTGAAGCATATGGCCCAATTAATAATGGACTGAAACTGCAAAATTAGAGCTGGATATTGGGAGCTTTGGATAGTGCGCATTGGTTTAAGATGAACAGCACTTGAATACCACAGCGACGGGTACATAGATGGATCTAATAATGCATACAATTCCAGAGATGTAAAAGTGTAGAAGTCTGCTGATGCATAGGGGAAATAAGTGAGATTCAGCTATTACTTTTATTGGCTGTGAACACTAGAGAGGCTTCATTACCTAGCAAGAGCTGGCATGGAAACCTCTTATATTCTTAGTGGCTGTGAGCACTTTCCATATGATTGGGACATGTAATATCAAAGCAACAGATCTGGTTTGGACTCTTGACTCAAGAACTGTGGCTTTCAGGTCGTAAGTTTTATAATTTCACAGCTCACTTGGAAAACCCCATTCCTCTCTTCCCCAGCAAAGCTTGCTAGGAGTTCAAGTGGGCCATTTACCCTCTTGGGGAAAAGGGATGTTGAATCATTAGTTTTTCTTGGCATGCATGAGTTGTGTTGTTCATGTTGGGATCCCGGGCAGAGCTCCAATGGCACATGCAAAAGAATTCTGTTCCCTTGGTTTTTATGGACATGTCCTTTCAAGACCAGCATTTCTGATGTATGCACACTCATTTTTTATGTCACAAAGCATCTCCTATCTCCTCCTTCTGCAAATTTTTACCTGTGACTGCCCCTGCTAACTTCAGGGAAAACAGTTTCATCTGTATGACTATGTGTTGAATAAAAATTTGGGGGAAGGGGAACCTTCCTTTGTTCTCCTTTATAAATACCAACTGTAACGGTTGAATCTCTTGCTTTAACTAAAGAATCAAATGTAACAATATTTTGCATTAAATCTGAAGATCACAGAATTGGGTGGATGTGTGGGAAAAGGCCTTGTTTGAGTTTAATATGTGTTATGGATAAATTCGCCCTCTCTTGTGTTGTCTTGTATGGTTTATGGCCAGAGAAAGCACAGGAGTTGCAGGTAATCTGGTCCCACTGTGTAGAGTTCATAAACTTGCACAGGTGATCTGTGAAGTCAAGTCAGAGGGGCAATAACTGACTGTTCTGTATAATCTAGCTATTTTGCTTGGATGATATCTTTTGCAGCTAAGACACTACTGGCATCATGTGCTATTTTTATTTTTCATATGACCAGGCACACCTTTACCCAGTAGAAGCTTGGATATGTAGGTTATTAAAAGCAGTTTGATGTTTTTATTTGCTAGACCTACTGTTTACCTGGCACAGGTACAGACTATGGTACTTGCTCTAGGATGGGCATATAGAAGTGTATTTATGTGTTTTATTTTCATAGCAGAAACAGAAAGTCTGGGAATAATTTTTTTCTGATTCTAGCTATCTATAAAGGGTATCTCGAGATCCCTCCCAGAGGTTCCTCCTTGCTACAGTAGGGAAATGAACATACCTCTGAAGTGCTTAACTCTGTCTAATGTAAGACGCAACTGGAGTGGAGAAGTAGAAGTGGAGAAGAAAGGAGTAAGCAAGAGTGTTTTTCAGTCATGGTGAAATGCTTTCCCCTCTGAGCAAGACAAAATAGCAACTTGTGAATTCCTCCCAAGACTCCTTCCTAATGTGGCATAGCTAAATGTTACCCTCAGTTGAGAGCTATGTCTGAGCATCACTGTCAAGCCCTAAGGAAACAAATTAGAAAAAACAAGGAGTATTGGCCTTCATACCTCCAGATTGTAATGTTAATTGCCTGATTTAATGCAACATAAGTTAAGAATTCCATCAAGAGACAGTTCTGCTGTCCTCAGTCTGTGTCTTAGATTCCTATTCTGTTCCTGGAATAAAGTATCATCTATAAGTTTGAAATTTTTGGATTTGTCAGTTTGTGGTAGATCAAACAAAGTAAGATTTACAAGCAGGATTTTTAATATATGTGTCTTCTTATGCCTTATTAATGCAATCAGTCAGCTTAGGAAAAATATGTCAGAGATAACGAACTTGCAGAGTGCATTCTTTCTTCCTCCCCTCCTTCAGAAAATATAGGTTATGCTTATGAAGATTAACTGCTTTCTTTGGAAACCGGAGTGATCTATTTTTATGTTGGTGAGGTAAAATATGAACAGCAACTGTTTATACATTTTATGTCCTTCAGGGCCTAATTCTGTCAAGTTCAGAGCAATATTGCCCCACGAAGCCTGAGCCTGGTGCAGGCAGAGCCCAGAATGTCAGGGAGCAAAGCCAGGTAGGGGTGTGGGTCCAGAAAGGAGCTTTGGCTGGTCTGTTGGTTCATGGCACATTGTGTGGTGGGCACACAGCCTTACCAAACCTGTTCTTGCCCTCCACACAGGCCGGGAGGGTTGCAAGGACATCTGACAAATTGCGCAAGCAGCATAAAGTCACTTACACTTGGGGTGATATCCAGCAAGGAGAGGAAACACACCTTTGACTCTACACTGCCTTTCATTTCTCTTGCTGCTGTTTTGTCAGGTGAGCCAGAGCAGCCTTATGGTAAATAATAAATGACAAAATGATTTATTTTTTATTCTATTGGATGTTTTTAACCTTTGCACAGAAGATAATTGAGACTTGATTGTGCATCTTCATAAGTGAGTGTGCTGAGGACTTTCAGGATGGAGCCCACACTAAAATATTTTCTCTCTCTGTTTGCATTGCTGCGTGACATGGTTCTTACTAATACAGGGTAGATGTGGTTGATGGGCTGAGAGGTAAGAGGAGTAAATGAAAATGCTGCTTCAGTTTGTCTGATTACATCTACAACTAGTCCTTGCTGGAGTGGTATTTTCAATGTGTTCTAACCCAGACCTATATTATAGGTGTCAAAGAAATGAGGGCTTGATTTACTGCTTTTGACATGTAGTATTTTAAAACACATGCATCCTAAAACTATTTATTAATTGGATTTTATATGCTGAATATCTAAGTCTTGTTTGCAGCAGGAGATGTTAGGATTTTCAAAATTTGTAGGTGATGATAGTCTGTTAAATACTATTCAAAACTGGCCTGGCTTATTTCTCAGCTGTGAGAGAGATCTTTAGGCAAATGTCCTAATACATTCGCCATGTGAACAGTTTGCAGGTCAGTGACTGTACATTCAAAATGTACAGTGATAAAATCTTCATCATGCTTTCATTACCATAAACATGTGGTGACAAAAGTAGTTCAGAGCTTTGCACATCACATGTTGGCTTTATATTAATTCTTAGTTACAATTCTCCTGGGGTTACCCACAGTGACTCAAGGTCTTGCACTAATTGAACAGGAGGAAAAAATAAAATTAATGGACTCTAGAGGTCAGTATGTGGCTTATGAGTCATATAATATCTTATTATAAATACAAGTGAGTGGCTGTACAAGGCTACTATATGTGTAGTCAGATGACAGCCTATAAAAATCTGGCAGCTGGGGTCTGCTGCCTGTTTTCATCTAGAAAAAAGCCATACCTTAATAGTGCTTTGGAAATTCATGATATACTTAATTTCTCCTGCTTTGCTTCTATGACAGATTGCGCCTTTTGTGATTTTTGGTCTTTATGTTTCTGGTCTTGCTTAAGAAAATGTTTGACCAAAGGTTCTTCTAAAACAGTGCTGTGTTCCCAGTAGTGAATGCTTAAATTAGAAGAAACTGAGCAATAGTGATGTATTTTTTTCTCAGTAATCTGCTCTGACTTCCAATTCAAGTTTGCTAGATGCTCTTAGAAGTGTTATGTGTCTGGCAATGCTTGTATTGAATTACTCTGGGTTGCCAGGGTCTGACCTCTGCAGCATACAGGAGTCCTTGGAGCCCTTGGGTCCCATCATCACTGGCTTGCTGCAGGATGGATGAGGCTTGCTGTAAGTACAGTGTAGAGCGGTTCTGTGTATTAGCAGGAACCACTGTGATTTCCAAATGTTGGTGAAGCAGAGAAATACACACAGGGGAGAGAGAGACATTATAAAATGTCACAGCTGTGGAAAATGCACTTTTTTTTAGTTTTATTTTTTCTCAGACTGCAGTGATTGAATTATAAGACAGAAATCTCTAGAAAACTGAATTCAAACATTAAAAGATGCTTTGGGGTTTTTTCGGTGGGTTTTTTTTGACTGTTCTGTCATTTCCCAACCATGTTCCAAGATCTTCTCTTGAAAACACAGAAAAAAATATATTTCAAAGCTTAATAGAAGAACTGGCAGGGATATCAGATTGGTAGAAGCAAAATCTGGGCCTGGTACCTTTCCTAGGTCTGTACTGCAATAATTTACTAATGCCAGCTGTGGCAGTGACTATTTGTCCACTGGAATGAAACCAGTCATTAGATACTAATGCCTTCTAGTCACTAATGAACTGTTCAAGATTTGAACCAATGATTTACAGGTTAATGATCTCAAATCCTATTACCAATGTGCATGAGACTAATTGAGAATTGTGAAGCAGGGGAGACTGAACTACTTAGTAACACTCGTTAAAACAGTAAGAAGCATTTTTCTTATAAATTACTTGCCTTTGAAATGTTCTAAAGTGATTGTACAAAATTCATGTCATAATTATACCCTTGCTTTCCTGAGTACCAGGAGAATTATTGTTTTCCAAGCACCCAAAAGTATGATCTGAGGTCAATAAATGAACAGAATCATGATCAACTAAGCCACACTTGTTCTAAGTCCCTAACCATAAGTTTTGAACGTGCCTTGTGAACATCCATTGTGCCTGTGCAACCCATAATTCCAGTGTGACTTGTCTTCCTGTGGAATTCCATCTGTTGGTATAAAATTTGGGCTCATGTCTCTGATTTAACCCCTATTCAGCAATGTGAGCCATGGCTGAATGAAAATTGTTCCTTTGAGGTGATGGATGGAGCAATATATCGCAAACTCATTCCACTGTACCTATGTGGCTTTGCTTGTTCTTACAATGAATGGTTTCCATATCCTGGCTCTCCAGTTCCTGTACCTGAAAGCTATGAAAGATGGCATTTGTGTGAGAATGGGCTCTTGCCTTACATATTAAGGTGAGAACCTTACTGCCACTAGTACATTCTGAGGTGTATAAATTTTTAAATCATATCTGCAGAGTGTAAATGAGACCACGCATATGTAAAAGCATTGGAATTAATGGCAAAGTAGCATTTAAAGTAATGGTGTATGCATTGTAGGTCAAAAGACTGAGAAAAGCAAGATAAAATACAGGAATGCTGTAAATAAAAGCAAGGGCAAGTCTTGGAAGCAGTGATGATTGCCCCATGACCTCATCACAGATATGATTCTATGCTGGTACAAGACAATTCACACTGGACATGAGCCTTCTTTGGCAAGAGAGGCTGCGATGGCTCCAAGGTTCATGCATTTCATCACTGCTCACAATAAATCCAGAACATTGGATAAGGACTTTTTAGCTGGTGTCCTTCAGCCTCTATGTCGCCATAAGTCATCCTGGATGAGGTACTTGAACACACACAGTCTCAATCCTTATATAGGAGGAATGAGAGAATTTTGAGATAATGGGTATGGGTGAGGAAAATCTATTTCTTCGAAAATAAAAGTCTACTTCCGTATCTGTATGGCTTTGCCTTGAGTTTTGCTGCTTTGACTGCTATATAGGAACCCTCCTGAGGTATCTGAGCCTTTTACAGTCTTTACTATAGTTGACTTTACAAACCCCATGTTGTTATTCCAGTCCTGGAGGCACCTGGTCATTTGCTGGGCTTTATAAAAGGAATTTGCAGCAGAGCCAACAATTCTGGCACAGCCCTAGCCAGCAGGTTTTCCTCTTCGGAAATGCTGTGAAATATTTTGGCATTGGATGAAGGTGGGATAATAAATGGTGAGATTATTAAACTACTATAAGGAAGGTTATGTGCTGAAGTTAACTAATTTCAAACCCAAGCTAATCCTGTATCGCTGCCAGTTGTGGAATGGCCTTGTCAAGGTGTTATGCTGGCTTAATTCTTGCCTCATGACACACTGCTTTGAACAAGTTTTGGACACTTTATATAGACAAGAAATAAATTAAAGCTTTAAAGATAAAGCATATATACAGCTTTTTTTAATTTTTTTTTTTTTTTTGTGCAAATGCAGACCTAACATCATGAAAGGGACTGCTAAATTATGGTGTTGAAGTTTTATGAAATGTAATTATAGGTCCAAAGATATTTTCTGTGGAAGGAAAAAAGTTTACTGTACACTATTAAAGTGTTTTATGTCCAGAGATGACTGACACAATGCATTATGGGTCTAGAATAAGCATAATTGTCCAGGAAAAAATAATTGAAAATAGTCCTTTAGATGTCAAAATAAAGCTATACATCATTTAAGACTGTCAGCAGTTATTGCATATCTTTGGTTGTAAAGACAAGCTTCCTTGGGAGCTCGTAATTTATGCTTCAAACAAAAATAGCATTGTTTACGGCTTGTGTTTCAGCATGTCCATGTGGGCACTGCTGGACCTCTTGAGTTTCAAGTGGCCATACATTTTGCCATTACCCTGCTGGAGTAACTGGACTCTGTGAACCACGGGGAGTCAGGACATCCCCCGAGTCCCGTGGTCTGCTGCTGCTGGGTTGTCCCCAGTGCCTTGTCAGCATGGGAGCATTGGAAAGACATGCTGGTGCCTACAGAGGCACGAACACATATGTGTTGGCTGCAACCCCAGCAGAGCTGGTGTGCACAGCCTCCTTTCCCTGCAAGGTTCGCATGTTTCTGCTCTGCAGGATGGGAAAAATACTCTTCAAACTCGAGAAATAGCAGCTGTGGGCTTACTCACATCTTGGGACAGAGGGTCAGGGTTGTGCCTTCAGCAAACATTTTTAATTAACGTTGTCTCTTAACTAAAAAGAAATCCATAAATGTGTGAGTATCGTGATTTTTTTGAAAGCTGCTGGTCTTTGAATGAGTGTATTCATAGGGTTTTTTTGCATTTGGGTTATGTTAATTACTTCAGTCAGCTTGTTGTAAATTAGCAAAGTTTATTTTGTTTGTGAATAACAATAGGAATGTACCACATAGGAACACCTTGAGAGTTAATTAACATTGGGTAACCAATTTGATAATTTCTTGGATAAAGGCTCTGTACAAGCTGATTAGTCTTGCTGTTCTGGAGAGGCTGCAGTATCTTTGTTCACATGCAGAAGTAACTTCACAAGAAAGCCCAGTAGAGCTCATTGAACTTCCTTCAGCAGCAGAGACATACACTAAACATGAGCCAGCCCTCCCTTCTCCTGCGTTACCAGTGATTTATACATAGTTAGCACCATGGTAGTGAAGAAAAATCATACTCGTTTTGTTTGTGTGTGACCATATAGTAAAACATAAAATAGTGTAAAGTTTATTTAAACTATAATACATATCTGTATATGAATGCTGCTGTGAAAAGTGTGTTCCCCTTTAAAGCACAAAACACATATAGACTATGTAAGAAGAGTATTGCTTGGCTGTATGATAGATAGTTTTGCAGCCAGAATAATAATTATTGTCTCAGTGAGGATCATGGCTAGACAGGCTGGAGAAGGAGAAGGAGGTGGAGGCTAGCAGTGGAAGAGGGCATAGTTTGCTGGAAATGATTTTTAAGAATTGCTTCATCATCTGCTGGTGATTTTGATAGCTCTTTCTGCTGAGTGAGGTAGAATAACACACCTTTCTGTATATGTGTGTTTACTTGCCGGGGTTTTGAAGTTGTTAACTCACTTGTCTACCATTGGTTTCTGTGTTGCCATAGTTATTATATTGTCTCCTTGCATTGGCTAGCCAAATGGCCAATCCCCTCCTTTGCCCAGCAGCCCTTATAAGCTGTGGGAAATTTGAATAAAGCTCTCTTCGCTGCTGGATTCCTTGCGTGCTACGTGGTCTCTATCTCCTGGCTTAAGTACCTCCGGCGCCTGTCCCTGCCACGAGGGACGGGCGGCGGGGGGTGATCCCAGCCCTGAAAACCTTCACAGAGCGGCCGGCAGTGACCCCCCAGAAACCCCTCCAACAGCTACATTTACTTATATAAATAGAAACATGAAATGCAGTCTGTAAAATCTGTGCTTGACATCATAGTTATACAATAAAAGAAAAGGAGTCATGTCCGTGCTTATTTGAATGTCCAGAAAGTGACGATGGGAGTTTTGAGAACATCTGAATGAAGGGAATAATAATGGGTGCATAAACTCTAGAAATGGTGGAATCCAGTCTGGAAGTATGTGAAGTGTGTTTAACAACAAGAGGAGCACTCAAAGAGCAATTATGTGGTAGTGGTGAGAGCCAGAGAATGAAAGTACTCTGAAAAGATGCAGCCTGGCTGGACCCACACTACCCAACTATGAGTTTGGAAATCTTCTGGAACAAATTTTCATGCATTTGTTTTGACTGAAGTGGACAGAATTATTAATACAGCAGGAATTAAAATCAGAAGGGGTCCGGGGAAAGCTATCTCAAAAACATATGATTCCTAATCCTAAGGGAAAGAAGATAAAGAATCATCTCACCAATTAACTTTGCCAATGGGGAGAAAAGAGGATATGTAACAAGGAACTTGTGACTGCATTAGAACTTCCTAAAGATCTAAGAGTCAAAGAACAATACAAAAATTTGCACCAAATATTTGATGATACATATTGCAATTATTATGGTAAAAATAAGAAAACAGCATGAAATACAGTGCAGATATCAAGGAATTTAAGGAAAAAAAATCTATATATCTGTTAGAACAACAATCTGACAGGGACTTCAAGCATTTTGAAAGAAGGGCTTAAAACTGGAATAAATCTGGTTAAAACAATATATAGATGGTTGAAACTCACAAAAATTGAGTTTAATAAAGACAATCTGGAGACTGTGTTTTAGAAAACAAAAATACAGTACAGCATGGGGGAAAGTAGCAACTCCAAAGTGCTGTGCAAAAAAATGTGGTGGTGGTGCCAGATGAGAGACTGAAGATGGGTCAACAATGCAATGTTGGCTTAGAAAGTACTTATGTCTCCCCTGAATGCATTGACAGCCATGCCCTAGGTGAAACATGATGTTAACTAATTTATTTTACCTCACATTTACAAAATCTGTGTTGGAGCACTGTTTTGGATGTCACATTTTAAGAAAATGCAGAATAACTTAAAAGGGGCTCAACAGGGAGAAATGCGACCTATGAGAAAAAGCTGGAGGAATCATCTTGTCTAGGAAAGAGAAGGAAAAGTGAACAGGACTGGAGTTTGCAACCATATTGAAGGCTTAAGGAGGCTGATGATCAATGGTTCTCCATGTTCATGGAAAGAAGGATGAGAAGTAATCAGCTTAATTTGTAGTAAAGAAGATTTAGGTTAGATATTAGGAGTAACTTTCTAACAATAAAGATACTTAAGCACTGGAACAGATTGCCTCAGGAGTCTGTGTTGTTCCAGGCACTGTCAGTTTTAAGAAAGATCTAGTCTATCAGAGATGATCTAAGGCTGGCTGAGCTTGTCTTGAAAGCTGGAAGAGCTAATGACCCCTTTAAATTCACCCCTCTTCCATAGTACTGTCATATATGTTATGTAGATAATGTAATATATAATGAGTAAATTCTTTCATAAAAGTTTATGGTTTTGCATGTTATTAGTCACCATTTTCAGAAGAACATGTGAAAACCTTACAGTTGGGGCCTTCACTGAATGGGGAAAGACTCATGTAGTAGTCCCGAGAGTTTCAGGGATTTAGGAGGTTCCTCAGAAGTCTGAATCTGAACAGCTCACTGCATAGTTCTGTTTCACCAAGTTGGATCTCTTCATGTTGTCTTTGCAGAATTTAAAATATAATGAAGAACTGATGCTTCATCCATGTGATTTTTGGCCTCTAGTACTGCTCCTTACTACAGTGCTCTGCTTCACAGTAGAAGTGACTTGAAAGTGTCATGCACCATTGCTGGGTAACATCTTTTATTTTCCTTACAGCAAGTGCATGTTGTCCATGAAGCAAGGCAAAGATAGCCAAAATAAATAAATTAAAAAATAATACTGCAGTCATAATTGAGGGCTTGATTCTGAAATCTACTGTTTGGAAGCCAATTGTAGAGTCAAGATTTTTTTCAGATGCACAGAAAGGAATAAAGTGTGCAACTGAAATAATTTCTTCCTAGATGAAATGGCATAAGGAATCTGAAAGGGTGAAAAAAAATCTGATTATATCTCCAACTCAATAAATATTTAATCAAAGATTATTTAGCTGCACTTAGATTAAAAGCATCTATATTTAGATTAAAAGTAGTTTTCTTTATGGTAGTTCTAAGAAGGTTTGTCCCAGAATCATAGAGTAGTGGAATGATACAGGCTGGGAGATACCAACTCTAGTCCAAGCCCTTTCTCACAGCAGGTCCAGGATCTTGTCCAGTCAGGTTGTAAATATCACCAAACACAGAGATTCCACAACTTCTCTGTGCAGCCTGAGCTGATAATTGACCAACTTCATGATTGAAGTGTTTTTCTGATGTCTGATGGGAATTCCCTATGTTTCAGCTCATGACTGTTAACCCCTAACCCTTTTGCTATCAGCCTCAGCCTCTATGAAGTGTTGGCCTCTGGCTTCTCCACATCCTCCTATTAGGTATTTCTTTTAAAGGCAACAACACCCCTTTGAGCCTTCTCTTCTCCAGCCAGAATGAACCCAATTCCCTTACAGGGCAAGAGCTCCATCCCTTCACTGGACTTGCTCCAGTTTATTATTTCTTGTACAAATCCGGTCATAATATTCCAGATATTATCTCATGAGTGCTGAAGAGAGGGGAAGGATCACCCTTTTCAATCTGCCTAGGAGACTCTTGACCTTTTTTGCTGCAACGACCCATTGCTGATTCATGTTGTTGTCCACCAGGACTCCCAAGTTCTTTTCTGCAAAACTACTTTCCAGTAGCCTGCACGGATATGTAGGATTTTTGTGCAATTTTAAAGGCAGATGCTAGATTTGAAATGCCATGTAAAAGAGCTCTGAGGCTATGTCTACACTAGTAAAAATAAAATTAACCTTGCCAGAGGCCTAAATGTTGAAAACTTGTGCACACTGTTAAATTCTTAGTATAACCACTGGCAAGGTTCTGGCCTTGTCTATTAGCATGATAACACTTAGACATGGTCTGGTGATGTTTGTCATAGATCAGCATCCATTCCCAGTGTCGAGCTTGTATGAGAGATTACAGTATGAGAGATTTAGTTGCACCTGATCGATACCTCCTCCAGTGGCCTCAGTAGACACAGTGCTCCTTGGTTCCTATTGTTTATTATTTTAAATACACCTTGAGAGTCCATTCTAGTTTTGGGAGAAGGCTCCTTCACCTGCCAGTGGATGAACTGTGTGCCTAATGAGATTAGAAGCATTTAGCATCATCCAACCACAGTTTTTGTGCAGTCTAAATAAACTGAGTTGAAAGTAGGCAGGGAGCAGAAGTTGTTGCCTTTGTTGCCCTTCATCTGCTGGGGCTGAAGAGCTGAAGACAGGGGAAACAAGAGTGTGCTTTTTCTGACTCCATGCCACACAGAAGTCATCTTTCTGCATGGGGTTGGTGGGTCATTGAACAGCTGGGTTACTGCAATTCAGCCATTTTGGTCCTTGTAGGCAGGTGCTGGACACAGTGATCCTGGCTTCACTCAGTGTGGTAGGTGTAACATGGAACACATCTGGCATTGTTGGTGGCTTGTTTTTCATCCCTGTTAATCCGAGTGACTGGAAAGGAAATACAGACGTTCTTATCTGGAGTCTATTCCCCTGCTGAGGCATCCACATGAAAGAGTCAGAATACTTTATGCAAGGTTTTTAATTTTGCCTCATAAGCCTTACTGCAAGTTATTTATTTTTAGAAATATTAGGAACAGACATTATGCAATATGGATGTTCAGTAATTACTGAGTGAAGAACAGAAATAATTAATCCTCTGGCTCCCTTTCTGGCTTTCATCCAGTTAGTGGTTCTTGTAAGAGATAGGCAATAGGAACCTGATGTGGTCCCTCACAGCGTTTCAGGATTAGTCCCCCTGCATTAAACAGGCGTTTCATACAGTCCACTCACAATGCCCCAGTGACACCTAGAAGGACTTTCTTCTGCTAACTTCTGACCATTTGGAATGGCAGGAGGGACCTGCAGCTGGAACAGTGTGGTGAAAGTTCCCTGTCTTGCAATCACTGGAGTTCTCTCCAGTGTGTATCCTCAAGCAGCCTGCTTAGCCCTGCTCTCAGAGCACGCTTTCCACCCTGCCCTTATTGTTTCAGTGGATAGCATATATCATAGAATCATAGAATCATGCAATCACAGAATGGTTTGGGTTGGAAGGAACATTGAAGATCATCTGGTTCCAGCCCACCTGCCATGAGCAGGGACATCTTCCACTAGACCAGGTTGCTTAAGGCCCCATCCACCCTGGCCTTAAACACTTCCAGGGATGGGGCATCCACCACTTCTCTGGGCAACCTGTGCCACTGTCTAACCATCTCCATATCTACATCTAATCTAAACCTATCCTCATTCAGTTTGAAGCCATTTCCCCTTGTCCTATCGCTACATGCCTTGTAAACAGTCACTATCCAGCTTTCTTGTAGCCCCTTCAGGTACTGGAAGGTGCTGGAAGGTGTCCTCAGAGCCTCCTCCTCCTCCTCCTCCTCCTCCTCCTCCTC
>NW_020897702.1:13818811-13903180 GCF_003984885.1 Neopelma chrysocephalum | reverse complement strand
CTCCCCTCCCCTCCCCTCCCCTCCTCTCCCCTCCTCTCCCCTCCTCTCCCCTCCTCTCCCCTCCTCTCCTCTCCTCTCCTCTCCTCTGAACAATCTCAACTCTCTCAGCCTGTCTTTGTAGGAGAGGTGTGCCAGCCCTCTGATATTTATGGCGCTCCTCTGGACCTAATTAAGAGGTCCACATCCTTCTCTTGCTGGTGACCCCAGAGCTAGCCACAGTATCAAACAGTGCTGCATTTTGAGCATCTAATATGGTAATGGGAAGGATTAAGTCCTGGATCTGAGCCAGCATATGCCTACAAAACAAAGCAGACTGGGTGTAGACTGGATGGTGTTTGTACAACATTTGTACAATGACTGGAGAGTCCTGATGGACAAGTTGAACAAGAGCCAGCAACATGCCCTTACAGTGAAGAAGGGTACAGAACCACACCCTGGACTACATTAATGGAAACATAGGCAGCAACTTGAGGACCGTCCTTCTTTTCCTCTACTTGGGATTTATGAGTGGTACCTGGAGCACTGTGTCTGATTTTGGGTTTCCCAGTAACCTGGAACCTTCTTTCCCCCAGGTGACTCCTATTTTGCCCTCTACACCTGTTTTACCTCAACTGAGAGAGCTAGTCACAGCTGAGGCTGGGCCAGTGCTCACGTAACAGGAGGTTCAATACACCTTGTGATTTTTAATGGGAAGGTTGTGCTGCAAATTCCTGTGAGCCTGTTTGATGATCACATCCATGCTAACAAATGCTCAAGGCAGCCCTTGGACAGAGACAAAGGTCTGTGTGTGCAGGCTCTGCAGACGGAGGGGATAAAGGCAAAGAGATGGTGCCTCATCCTCACAATTATTATCTCCATTAATAATTTTTTTCAGCTTGTGATTCAACCGGGGATTATTGGAAGAGCTTCCCTGGTGTGCCTTGAGCCTTTAATTCGCCAACACTTTCTGCATCACCAGGCCTCAAGTGTAAGTTATGAGAGAATAAAGCATATAACAAACTCCTACACAAGCCATAGGTTTTGGGCTATTTAAATTACAGCTGAGAGAGGGGAAATCATGCAAAATCTTTGGGGGGTACTTGCTCAAAGAGCAGGAAAGATTCAGCACAGTTTCTCTCTCTCAGTTTTATGGCTTCCTCACTCTGATGCAACAATAAAAATGTTCCACTGGATTAGCCAGGTGGCTGAACTGTGATTTCTCTGCAACACTTTTTCACACTCTAAAAGCCTAATGACAAGCAATCAAGAACTTGTTAATTGGGACGATTGCCCCCAGGGGACCCTGGGGTCCTGGGAAGTTGAAGGTTTTCATTAATTCTGTAGAGCTGGCTGCAAAAAAATCCCATTTCTTATCCATAGGAAAAGTCTTAGAAATGTGGTAAAATATGAATTTCCAAGTAAAGGTAAAATGTCCAGACCTTTTTAGTTCACTCTCTAGAGGGTCTTTTTTTAACTTATTTTTGTCACCAGGGCTTCCTTGCCTCTTGATGGTTCCTCACAGACTTGTACCGAGTGGGTATTGGGGTTAGGAGGACAATTATGCGGCTCCTCAATGCCTATCCATTGGTTCATGCACACCGAAGTGAAGCCAATTACCAGGTTCCTTCTTTGCAGACCTGCAGCCACACAGTCTGTGACCCCAGGGACCAGAGGTAGCTCCTCCTTTAACCACTTGGTCCTCTCAGCGGTCCCAGACTGCGTGACCAGCTAGAAGGCATGCCATGGCTTGCTTCCCTTGCTGTGCATCACCCCTGGTCTCATGGAAAGCAGAATGAATACACTGGACAGATTTCCCTTTTATTTTTTTATTTTACAGTTCTAATTGAAAATAATTGAGGAGCCTGTCATTTAAACTACCATCAGTAGGCTTGTATCATCAGCTTGTTGAATTGACAGCCTGCTTCACACATCCTGGAGTTAGTGCCTTGGCTTGTTTGCCTGCCAGACTCTGGGGCTTTGACTAGATGAGCATCAACAGCAATGCAAAGTGGGTGACTACCTGCCCTGGGGGCGTTTTGTGGCAATGTCTACAGGAGCTGCAAAGGTCTGCAGAAATGGGACCGTGGAATGTGTCTGAGGCAGCAGTAGTTTCCTCTCTTCTGTCCTGCATGTTTGTAAGATTAATGTGGGTTTCCTTAGAGATGGGACAGCTATTTGCTATCCGTAAAAGTTAATGTAGCAGGGGAATTCATAGGAAAAATGCATTTAGTTAAGAGTCATCACTCAATTTAAGTGAATTCTGGCAACAGAAGTTTTATTATTGCCATGGCTTAGACAGATGATGATGTTTGTCTAAGTAAATGCTTTCTTTCTGAGTGCCTCATTACCATTAGGAGAGGATTCAGCTGCAGAAAGGGAAGGCATTTCTCTCCCAGTGGCAGCAGGTGCCATGGAGCTGGTGAGCCTAAAGTGATCTCCGTGGTGGGGAATCTCTAAAAAGAGCAGTGGAGCAGCCCTCCTGTGCCAAGCCTCAGTGGTCCACTCTCAGGGGCATCTCTCTGGCCTGCAACAAGCCATGCTCCCTACTAGCTACACACTGAGGACCACTGATAACCTTTTGCTTCATTAAACAGTATTATTTTCTGTATCTGGATGGTGATTTTTATGAGTCTTTCAGGAAGCTCAGACACTGCAGCAGCTTCTCTGAAACAGAGTGTGTGACCCTGCTCGTCTCCTGTAGCAGCTTGTGCTCTTCCAGCAGATGTGCCTTGTGGAAATGGGGCTCATTTGGCTAAAGCTCATGGCTAATAGGGAGCATCCCTCAGGCTGTGCTATATGCTAAGTCTTGGTCCATGTTCCACCTCTACTCTGGTATGGGAAAGACTCATCTCTGAAAACCAGCTGAGGAATAAACCCCTGTGAACCCTGCAAGGTTTGATTTGGCACTTATTGTATATTTGGCACCATGTTGTGCTCTTCAGCTGTTGTGCTCTTCTTGCCTGCAGGTATTTAACAAGCCTGTAGAAGGCTTGCCTGGCTGAAGATTAGCAGACTGACACTTCACTGGGGTCACCCAAGAGTGACAAAGCAGGGATAAGAACTCTTGTCTAGGCTTCAGAAGCTCTTCTGTGATCCCAGAGCTGCTGTGCCTCTGAGCTGTACAGCCGTTTTATCTTTCAAGACAATTCTTCATGAGGACTACATTTCTGATTCCTTATTTCTACTCTGTAACAAGCCTTGGTATCCTGATGAGATGCTCTTGCTCGGTCCCCAGAAGTTGCTGCTGCTGACCACTTCTGGACCTTGTTCCCCTTTCTGCCTTGCACTTCTCTCCTGGCCTGAAAATGAAAAGCATAACAGCGACAAGTACATATTAACTTATGTATAAGTCTTTCTTTAAATTAGTTACAGTAAAATAATATTTCAAAAAAAGAGTATTTCAAAATCTTCACATACATCTTTCTGTAGCCTGCTTGGTAAAGGCAAACCAATCAAATGTAAGAAAAACATAACCCTGAAAGAGAATATGGATATTTTGAATACTGTGTGAAACATTAAAAAAAAAAAGTGAAGTTTCTAATCTGTGTTACAGAACATTGACCAAGAGCTGCAATTTATTTTTGCATTCATGTGTAATTATCACGGGGTTACAGTCAGTAAGATGATTAATTCCTCCACTTGTTATCTGTGCTGACAGTCAGGCAAGGTGGCTTTTGCTATCACCAAAGTGCAGATACATATCAAGATCCAGATCAGCAACTTGTCTCTCCAGTGTCCCCATCAGGACCTCAGGAAAGTCAGACAGGTGAATAAGGTGCCTCTGGTCTCCTTGTATAGACACTGGTGTGTTTTCTGAGTTATACCGCACCTGAGTGCCTTCAAAGATAACTATATTGCTCAGTACAGATTCAGGAGATTTAATCCACGTGGAGGCTTTGCACTGCAGCCTGGTTCTTCACTGTATTGCTGAGGAAATGTTTTCACAAAGGTTTTACGCTTGTGTTTTGTCTTTGAGGATCTAAAAAAAAAATTAAGGGTGAATTCAGAAAAAGCATGTTTAAATATGACAGTGAACTTTCTGTTAGAGAATGTTAGAGAACTCTAACTTTCTGCTGGAGAATGTTCTTCTCCTCCCTGTCAGTTTTGTCCCCCCAGCCTTCCTCTATCCCCTTGCTCTCCCTTTTTGCAAGATTATTCAGCACCCATTGACCTTCAACCCAGCCGGTTTGCCCTCCCTGGGGAGCTGACCTGTGGTGCGTAGCTCAGGGTATCTCACTGGCTGGACTTGTGTGTTGGCTTCATCAGGGTCGTGCAAGTTACTGTAAGAGAGTCAGTAACCTCATACTGTGCAGGGGTAGCCCTTATCCTGAGAGGCACGTGACCTCACTGGCCTCTGGGGAAGGATGCTGCAGTGTGTCTCTCTGCTGCAGGTGCCTTATTTCCTCTACTTGCATTTCAAAGAAACTCATTAACATCCTCTGTGACTCAGAAATACTTCATAGATGAGGCTGTAGCCAAGAAATTGTGCAAGCTCAGCACCCTACTTCATGTGCCTGAGCTGTACACGTGTATGAGAGATCACATTGGTGCAGGGCTGTGCGTACAGCAGACCTATAGTCAGGAAGAATCTTCAAAGTTTTGTCTCTTCCTAAACTACAGTTTTTATTGCTCTGTTTTAACTTCACTGCTATTTTTTTTACAAAAATAGTGGGGATGTGCTGTATCAGAGCTGCAGAACAGCCTACAATTCCCCAGGTTTCTCTGTAGATTTTTATGCTGGTGCATCCATAAAGGAGCTCCAGATCTTCCAAGTTTTCCCCATGAGAACAGAGTAACACCTTTCCTCTGGAAATACTGTAATAAAACAAAGGGAATACAACACTCTCATTATGAAGATGCCATAGATGGTCTTTATCATTTATCAAAAGGAAAAGGTGTTCTTGTAATATCTGTTAGAACTGTACACAAGGGAGGCTGCTTGGTGGAGCACATTAATAAAAAGTCATAAACCTGAAAGATATGTCTTTTTGCAGATTCAAAATTGTATATTAATTTATTTCTGTAGCTTTTTCTCGATAGTCCAGTGGCTTCTGTCATGAAGCAATTTCATTAAAGCTTTGATCATAGTGGTAATATAAAGCCAAGCTTCCTGCAAAGGCTTCATTGCCCTAAAGAGTGTGTAATTGGCCAAATGTCTTAAAAAGTTTTGCTTGGTTTCTCCAGAGCACAAGTAAAATTTAATTACCCCAGCAGTAGATGCAGTGCCATCACATAAGGGTGTCAAAACTAGTCTTTGCAAATGGCACATTCTAACAGAGCAATAGATATGAGACTTGCCATAAATGTGATTTGTGAACATCATTAATGAAGTACTAGACCTAATTGACTTCGTCTGGCTTTATGACAGCATAAAAAAGTTCTGCACTACCAATGATATTTCTTTTCAACTTCTTCAGCTGAATCCCTAACGCTACAGAGCTCTCTTGGAAGCAAACTCTCACTGATATTTATTTGGGGAAAAGAAACTGACTGTTAGATAACATTTGCAGTTCTTTAGAAATAAGGATTTTAGAAAATTCTTCCATTGCAGAACGAAATGAAGATGCTTTGCAATTATCCCTGAAAACCCAAGCACATTAGAGATCAGCGGAGGGTACTTGCTAGCCTGATCATTTGAGAAATCAGTCATTGACTAACTGATTCAGGCTCAAGTCTCTGTTATGATTTGGTTCAGGAATTTACATTTCTCATGTGATTATGTGTTCTTGATCTGAAACCATAGCCATTTTATTTTTGTCAATAATTATCATTCTAGTAAGATATTTTGTTTTTCAACTATCTTTTGTTCAGACACACTCAGGTCTGTGACAACAAATGTCACCATTCACACTGGTGCTTGCAGTAAAATAATATAGTTTATATTGCTTTGGTAAGTAGAAAGCAGCCAACATCCAGCTTTATCTAGTATTTTTAAAGGATATTTTGCTATTCTGCATTACAGGAGGCTTGTGGTCAGAGACCTAGAAAAAGAAAATAGTTTCAGTCTCTGGAAATTGATTATTTTTGCATTTACCTTTGGTCCCTTAAAAAAAAAAGAAAATTATATGTTAAATCATATATTTTGGCTATTGTTTTGCTCCACACTCAGGATAACTTTTCGTGTGATGTTATTCCAATAATCTGAATGGTAAAATCAGGATGGAATGAAATTATTGATTTCTAAGTATTTGCTTGAAACACTTGAAGATTACCATTTCACTTTAAACCACATGAAACCTTCATTTATGATGGAGGTTGCTGTAATGTCAGATGTGGTAAACATCCCCACGTTCTGCTGAGTTAATGAACATTGAAAGAGGACCTTTGAGTTGATGATAAGTGATAAATTCGGTTGACTTAAACAGTTCATGTAATCCTCTGCTGATTAGTCTTGCTACATTTTTGTTGGCAGTCTTGGGCAGAGGTGGAAGGGACTTTTTGTGGGTCTGCAGGGTCAGCTGGCCCAGGCTTTGCTTTGGGTTTCTGATCACTCCAGGGTGCCCCTCACCACCACATCTGAGTGCTCCGAGGAATGCGCAAAGGGTCTAACTTTCCTGACTCTCCTCCTCCCTTCCCACTTTCCTCCTTCCGATCCCCAGTGGTGTCAGAGTTTACCAGATCTGTTACACTTTGTATTGTGGAGTTTAATAAATACACAGCTGAAGAAGTGATTGGAGATTGAAGGTGAGGAATTTTCCAAACATTCAGCATTTACAATTTACTGATTTGAGTGAAACTCACAGTCATTGTATTAATATTAATCACAACTCTTTACTCTTACTTCACTTCATTCCCTCAAATAGTGCATCTAGAGATATGTATGAGGAAGCCAACAAAGGACAATTATAGGGTGGCTTCTGGATGTGCCTTGAATCATGAGCACACTGCTTGCAAAGAAGAGTTGGCTGCAGGCTACTGGCAGCGAGGGCTCCTGCCTGTGGGGACTGTTGTCATTGGTCCCCACACAGAGATTTGCAGCAGGGTGAGGAACATGTGCATTCAGTGGAGCAACTCCCAAACTATTCATAATTAGCAAGAGGCCTGAAAGAGTATTCTCCAAGTCCCCCAAATTTTTGAGGTTCAGCTTTTTACTCCAAAAGGACTAATCCCTGAATCTCATTTTGGGGACCCTGTTCCTTATGAGCTTTGATTTTAGCTGTTCAGCATCTCTGGCTGTGTTTATATCAGCAACAGTATGGAGCAATAGCATAGAGCAATAGGGGTGAAACTGTGCAGTTGTTGCAATGGTACTGATGTCCACACTGTATGCATTTTGGAGGTTTTACACTGGAACACCCCTGGAGCCCAGTGGTTGGTGTGCAGGAGATGCAGCTTCCTACTTGGCTTCATTGGCAAGGAATCCAGCTGTTCTGCTATGCATGTGGAAGACTGGAGTTAAAGGTGATTGCTTCAAATATGAATTTTGATCTAGACTAAAACACTAAATAGATGCAGCCTTTGAAATTGTTAAATTAGAATGCTCTTAAACTTTTTTGAGGATATTTTCTGCTATTGTACTCTGCACTGAGGAGATGAATTTAGTTGCAGCTGTAAACTTACATTTAACATATTGAAATCCTTGTGATTTTGTTGGTGTGAGGCAGCACTTTGTCTTTTGGCTAACTCCCTGCCATATAGTATGATTTGTGATATGAACTTTCTTCTGTCTTTCTAATAATCTGCAGTTTGAGTATTCTGAAACAATTATTTATGTAGCATGCTTGACACTGAACTATGCTGTGCTGCTTCCATGGAAACCTCTGACAACATATCACTGTCTGGCCTGACAGATAAACAATACCTAATTTTCCCTTATGTCAGCCATTAGAAAAGCCCTACTATGCCAGACCAAAGGTCTGTCTGTCCAGTGTCTGGTCTCCAACCATGGCAAATGACAAACAACCAGGGAAAAGTGTTAGAACAGACCAAGAATATATCAATATCTCAATATTGGCATAAACTCAAATTTTCATAATTTTGGAACTTGGGGAGTAAAATATTTAATTCAAAGGTCTTTAATATACATATTTTTCCTTGGATTTGTCATTTTTTGGAATCTTTTTTCTATAATAAACCAGAAAGAGAAGACAGCTTAATTTAGTTTATAAGAGACTTTAGGAGATCTCTAGTCTGATCTCATGCTCAAAGCTTGGTCAGGTGTGAGATCAGACCAGGTTACTCAGATCTTTATTCAGTTGAGTCTTCACAGCCTCCAAGGATGGAGACTACAAATCCTTTCTGGGCAACCATTTTTTTACCCACGTAGGTGATTATTAGTAAGAAGTCAACAAAACTTGCTAGTGCTAGTAAACTCCCTAGTTTGTCATTTCAAAGCCATCTGTCTGAAATCTATTGACTATATGTTGTAGACTCAAGGAATTTGCAGAAGGCAGGTTTCTAGGTGGCTTTTGGAAATCCCTATAAACCATTCAAGATGGGAAAATCCTCAGACACATTGTTTCAGAAATCAGGAGCTGTGATGAAGATTATTTCTGTAATTTTTGGTGTGGAAATATACAAGAGGACACAGAAGTGGCTGGTTGTAGGAAATGAAGAAGTCATGCAGTCAGCAAGTTTTATCTGAGCTGTGCTGGGAATTCCATGGGACCCTACCTTTTCTCTTCAGTAAATCCTCAGAACAGAGATCGGAAACTTGTTGCCTGGGTACAAAGCATGCACGGAGTACGGTGGAATCAAGGGACATTGTGATTGTTCAGTGATGAGGCTACTGCATGAGACCTTTCCCCCTGCCCCATGCTTTTTCTAGGCCCTGTCTGAATTGGTTCTGTGTAACTCCAAGGGCTCTGCAGTCCAGCCCAGATACTTCAGTGGGGGGAAGGAGGAAAGAAAAGATAATGAGAGATTTTTTTCCTTCTCACCTAAGAGCCACCTGACAGTCAAAGCTCTTGCTTTCGCATACCTGGAAGCCTCGCCAGGTGTTTTGTTCTTGAAGCTTTACCTGCAGCTGAATGCTGTCTCCTTTTCTGGTCTCTTCAGGCCCTTTAGAATTTCCAAAGGTTACTTGTGCTGGGAGAATAAGTGTCCATCCAGTAAATTCTTGTTCTCTGCTTATCAAGCTGGTGTCTATTTCAATATTAGAAGATTATTTCCCCCCCACCCCCCCTTTCTGATGCTGGAAATGAATTATTGAATTTGTCTTGTATCTGTCTAGGCTAGAAGGATTTTCTGAGAAGAGTAATACACACATTTGGTTTTACTTTCTTGATTTCAGCAAAGATCAAAGATAATATCCACGTACTTTGTCCTTCCAAGTTGTGTTATTTTTAAGTGGCAAAAAGCTTCTTTATGGAAACCTTAATTAAACTTATTTTGAGAGAACTTCTTGTGTTTCATTATGTAATTTCTCAGTGTTGAAAACTGAGTTGTTTTTTTCTTCCTACTTTCAGAGAAATAGGATTCTGGAAGTCTTTGTTTAATGAATTAGGGGTCAGGAGATATTATTTAATAATATTGTTGGAATATGCAGCACTATTAGACTACAATCATCATAAGAGACTTTAGTTTCAAACATGGTTACATATGGCTAGATCACTCCCAGGTCAGAAAAGTATTTACTAGATAGCTTTTCTTTGCAATAAACAAAATATTTGATGGCTATACTTGAACACAGCTTTCTTATGAACTTAGAAGAATGTTAAATGTGAGCAGTAGAAATATTTTACTATTTGTTTTCTAGTTTTATGCTACTTGCTTTTTATCTGTTACAGAAGAGAAATATTAGCAAAGGCTATGTGACAAAATTTTGCCAATATGTTTTAACCATCTTCTCAAGTGACTCTTTGAATCATATCTATCAAGATAACTGCTTCTTCTCCCCTGTTTAGCTGGTTTGTGACAAAGATGTGATAGTTCTTGACTTTGTCTTTTCTTTCATGCTTTTAACCAATTTAACTCTATCAGAAAAAAATATTATTAATACATTTTAACTGGTTACCGTCCTCTTTGTTCATTCCGTGGACATATTTTGGCACTCATTAACTCTTGAATGTTGCAATCACTACACTGCATCCCCCTTTTCCAGGGCTGGTCTTTGGCTATTTTATCGCAGGGAAAGCTCTGAGTTGAGCTCTGTGACTTTCTAACTCAGGTGTCTTTTTGAGTTGTATTTTGAATTACTTCTAATGTCTGCAGTCTCAGGATACTCTTAACTCTTCGTGTGTCCCTGTATGTATTGGCACTTTTCAAATTCTTACTGCATTATATGGTAGTTCTTACCAGTGTCTATAAAAGTTTCATCTGAATTTGTGTTCACAGTCTCTACTCAGGGACTGTTTTCCACCTGAGTTTCTTATCTATTTACACCTTTTTTTACGCCTTCTCTAAAAATAATTTTTTTTTGTATATGTCGTTTTATATGAAGTGCAATTCTGTAACACAGTTTCAGTTAGCCACATCTGCTGATACTGGAAGGCTCTTGAAAACATCAAGTGCTTCACATAATGAAAACATCAAGTACTTCAGTAGATGCAAACATGTATTGTCAGAAATAAAACTACTCTCTTCTCTTTTGATACAGTTGGTGTGCAGATGCAGCAGTAAGTGGTCTTTAAACCTTCTTGAAGTCTTTTAAACTCTGATGGAGACATAAATAGCACATTTCTTCCAATGATGTTTCCCATCCTACTTCCAGAACAGCATGTTTTTTTTATTTCTCCAGGTCACAAAGGCTGACATAGGTGGCTTCATTTAGTAGATATGGGGCTACCATTTCTAGTAAAGGAAATATAACTTCCCTTTAGGCAAGGAAGCTGCTCTGCCAGTGACCGAGTGCAGGAGAGCAGAAATAGAGACAAAGCTGTTGTGAAACCCAAGAAGTTTCTCTCTCTTGTGTAAGCCAAGAGTTTGTTGCTTCCATTGCCTTGTGGTATCCAGCTGCCTACAGGGCATGTGCTTATTTTCTGCCCCGACCTTGGCTGTGATCTAGCGGATAATCTCTTCAGAGGGCGTTTGCTTTTGTGACTTGGATTACTTTATCAAGGATCAAGGATTGAGGATGTTTTTCTCTGCCTAGAAGCTGGAACTAACTACTAAGCAGGTCACAGACAGCATCTTCACAGAGCACCCTCATGCTATCTACCTCTTCTTACAGAGGCCTTCAGAGATTGCTGAGGAGTTGCAGAAAAAGGGAGACTTCAGAGAAGTGAGAGAAGGCAGAAAGGAGAGTCAGAGAAGACCTCCAGGCAAGCTGTTGGAGATCTTACTGATTTTCAGTAGGAGCTGGAGGCCAGAGATTAGATTAGCTGTGAATTAGGACTGTGGTGGGTTGACCCTGGCTGGGCTATGGGTACCCACTAAACCACTCTGTCACTCACCTCCTTAGCAGGACAGGGGTGGGGAGAAAATAAGATGGAAAAAACTTATGGGTCAAGACAAAAGCTGCTTAATAGCGCAAAAGCAAAGACTGTGTGCTGAAGCAAAGGAAAACAGAAGATTTATTCTCTACCTCCCATCAGCAGATGATATCCTGCCACTTCCCAGAAAGCAGGGCTGCAGTACATGTGGTGGTAGCTCCAGAAGAGAAACATCATAGTATAGCCTCTCCTCCCCTCTTTCTCTAAACTTTATTGCTGAGAAGATGCCATATGGTATGGAATGTCCCTTTGGTCAGTTTGGGTCAGCTCTCTCCTGGCTATGTCCCCTCCCAAGATTTTGGCCACCCCCAGCCTGCTGGTGAGGGGGAATGTTGGAGAGGCAGCGCTAATGCTGTGTCACCATTGCTCAGCAGGAGCCAAAACAGTGGTGTGTTGTCAACTCCATTCCAGGTACCAATGCAAAACACAGCTCTATGAGGCTGCTGTGGGTAAAGTTAGACCAAATACAATAATACATATCCACCTAGGAAAGAAGATGTTCCCTAGGCTGAGAGTAGGCAACACCTCCTATTCCAGAGAAATGAAATCTCTAGCAGGGATGTGACTTCACACAGCTCAGCTTAGGCAGCCTAACAAGTTTACCACCAATCCATCACCCCCTATAGGGATGGGATCCAGCATAACTGGGGCAGCTCTGTCTGATGGGAACTGGTGGTACCTTAAAGAAGATTCTCGATGCTGAGTAGTATCACGATGCCAGTGGAAGAAAATCATTCTTGCTCTCTGAAAGAGAACACAGCTTTTCTGACAAGCAGGCTTTCTGTTCAGAGTCACAATGGTTGCAAATGCTCAAGCAGGCAGCCAATGTCCTCAGAAATTGTTAAGCTAATAGATGTTTTCTCTATAGGCTCCTGACAACTTTAAGTCATATTTAAAATATTTAAACAAAATAGCTCATCTGTTCTAGGGTAAATCCATTCATATGATAATTCCTAAGGTTGCTGCTCTTCCCTTGTATTTCATTATTTGGAAAAGAAACGTCTGTCTAATGCCTCATTTAAGATTCAGTGGAATCTTCTTTGCTTCAGTAATTTTCCTATTAAATTACAACTATTAACACTCATTCCTCACCCTAAAGGAAACCAATAGAATCACCCAAACTAATGAAGTTGTTTTCAGCAGCAAGCACCTCGTTATGGGGGTATTTCTAATTACTGTTAAAATGAACTGGAACACAATGCCTTCAGAATGGGATGTCCCAGAGCTATCAACCCAAACCATAAACATCTGTGCAACTCATAATCTCTTCATTTAACCTTTGTAATAGCAACCCAACCTCAACTAATTTTTAAATGCTGATAGGCATTAAAATAAATAGATATGAAAATGTCACTGACACATTATAAATAGAATTAATTTATGAGCACTGCCTCCCAGTGAGGAATTCAGTTTTTGTCTTTCAAAAAATAACCGTGCCACCTGGAGTTTATCTTTCTCCTATATTGTCAAGTCTGAACTAATTTTTTTCCCTTCTGCACTAATTGTTATATTTAGATATCATCGCCCAGAAGACTATGTTGAGGAGTGATTAGGGTATAGCTTACACATCAGAATGCATGAACTAACTAGAAAAGCAAAGCTTCAGATCAGATTTAATTAAGATAGCTTACATTCTCAGTTCAGTTTTCTGCCTAAAGCAAGGAAAAAAATGAAGACTAACGGTTTCTTCCAGAAACACGATACTCCTGGGATAGGAATTTAGAACTCCATAAGCAGAATAACTTTTACTCCTGTGAGTAGTCCTCCTGAAATCAGCATGAATAGTTATGTGAGTAAATGGTACTCTGAATAAATTAATAATGTACAATCTGGCCATATAGAAATCCTTGATCTGGCACAGATTGCCTGTGAGTCATTCAAATAATGAAAAAAGAAAAATAAGTGATATTCATATGAGTGTTGGCTTACCGGATTTTCCTTGTTAGTTTTCATATATGGAAAAGTGAAGCTTTAATACCTAAAGAAATCAAACTGGGAATCTTCAGCTGGAGCTAGCTAAAGGGCAGTGTCTGCAACTCATAATGCCTTCACCCCCTTACAAAAAGAAAGGGTTTTTTTTTCTATACCAGTCTATAAACAAGATGCTGAAACTTCATGCATAACTGTAATCACCATCAATTTAGTGCTCATATTACAGGGCAGTTAGAAGGTTGGGAACAACTGAGATCCACTTCCATAAACAACAGGCAAGTAAATAATGTAAGTAAATGCACTGGACTATCTTTAATTTTATACATACATATATATATATATATATATATATATATATGTTGGGAAGCATAAGCCAGAATATATTCCATCCTTTCTCCTGCTTTCTCCTCGGTGCTATGTGCTGGGCTCTGCAATGCTAACTGAAGTAGAAGGCAGAAGAGTAATTTTATAAGCACTGGAAATATGAGACCTGGTGTCCTTTGGATTTGTATCTTTTGACTGATCAAGGGAAGAGAGATGCGAGAAGGGAGAAAAGATGATCTTCGTCTGAACCTTTTCTCTTTGGACTCTGTTCAAGCTGTATAACCTAACGCTTATAAACTCCTGTACTTCCCTTTGAGGTGTGAATGGGATCTGCTTCCAGATTCTGCTTCCATTTATTTTCATGAAACCTAGTTAACTTTCTAAATTATGTTAAATTGCATTAAAAATCAACCTGTAGGTTCCAATGATGTTGAGAAAGATGTGCAAACACACACACCAAACACACACACCTAGCTTCAATTTCACAGAAAAAAAGAGGACTAAAATATAGAGGTGTTTTTTTTTTCCCCCAATAAATTAGGTGGGTAGCACAAAGTGGGAATATTTTCAGTTTAAGATTGATATAGATGTTGACAAAATTGTAACTTTTTACATAATGGGGCCTTTAGTGGGAAATGTGCTATGAAGTAACAGAAAGAACAGTCAGAGGCGATGGCTCACTATGCTAGTTGTTATTCAGGTCGATAGGGACAGTTCTGTTTTCATTGGATTGTTTATGACCTATAGAGACAGAAAAAAGAAAACCAGAAAAAAGTTTGAAATACAAAGAACAAAACCATACTCTTAATGCAAATGATATCTCTATTCTTTCCTTTTTTTATTCCCGACCACTCTCTGAGCCTTACTATAAAGCCTGACAGAATAATATCTGTGTTCTGATAAACTGGTACACAGGGAGTAAAAGAGTGCCTTGGTTCTTAAAATCTTATCCCCAAACCACAGAAAATTATGCAAAAAAAAGTTAAGAACCTCTTTGCATGGCCTGAAAGAAGATATGGAAACTGTTGTGAAAGAGGCAGACAAGTGACTGGCATCATTTTCTGCATAGAGAGAACAGGGAGACAGGATAAGTGACAAGAATAACGGCACTAACTGACAGAAATGTACCTTTGTCATGAGCAATTCAAAACCTCCTCAAGGATATTATTTTGCTGCACATCAACACAGAGCCTGAGCTGAACTGGAGATAGTGGAGGATTTCAGAGAGATTTTATCTTGTTTTCCCCTTTTTAGGCAATATTCCTGACAG
This sequence comes from Neopelma chrysocephalum, assembly GCF_003984885.1. Classification (NCBI taxonomy): domain Eukaryota; kingdom Metazoa; phylum Chordata; class Aves; order Passeriformes; family Pipridae; genus Neopelma; species Neopelma chrysocephalum. The sequence goes on along the minus strand of NW_020897702.1, from coordinate 13,888,303 downwards.
GGTTTTTGATTTGTTTTTATTTTAAATTATGGCCATCATTAAAAACTAGTTTGTAGTTGATTTGCTTAGCAGTTCACACAGGTTGCTTGAAAGACTTTGGATTGAAATGAAGCAGCAGGGTTACACAGCTACAGAGGGCTGGAGAGGAGAGATGAGGTGGATGGAGCTGTTCATGGCAATTTCCTGGAAAGGCTGCAAGAAAGAAAGAGGCTTTGCAGCTTTGAACTTTTCCATCCTTCTGGATTTGTGCCGTTTTCTCTTCCAGTTTAAGGCATACAGGTAGCAGCACTGTGTCAGATCTGAGGTGAATCTGGCTGCTCATCCTGTATTTGACAGTGGTCAATAGCAATGATAGAAGAGGATAAGATGCCTGCAGTCATACAATCACCTGGGGTTCAAAAACCTAAGTGACATAAGTATCTCTTATGAAGACAGAGGGAGAGTTGGGGTTGTTCATCCTGGAGAAGAGAAGGTTCTGGGGAGACCTTAGAGCACCAGTACCTATAGGGGACTACAAGAAAGCTGGAGAGGGACCTTTCACAAGGATATGTAGCAACAGGACAAGGGGGAATGGCTTTAAAATGAAAGAGGGTAAATTTAGATCAGGTTAGGAAAAAAAAAATCTTTACTGTGAGAGTGGTAAGAGACTGGCTCAGGTTGCCTAGAGAAGTTGTGGATACCACATCCCTGGAAGTGTTCAAGAACAGGTTGGATGGGGCTTTGAGAAACCTAATCTACTGGAAGGTGTCCCTTTCCATACCAGGGGGGTTGGAACTGGATGATCTTTAAGGTTCCTTCCAACTCAAACCATTCTGTGACTCTATGATAAATATCTTTAATACTCTTTGGTCGATTTTTTTCTATTATCTTATCTACTGTCTTTTGGAACCCTACCCCCAGTAGGATCCAGAAGGCCTTGTGTTTTATTTCCCCAAAATACTCCATTCCCATCCATTTTGTACCTTTGTTTTGAGCTCTGTGATCTTAATTTCCTGGAGCTGGCCATAAATCTGGCAATTCACAGGTCGGCATTTGCACTTATTAATCTGATATTGATATATGGAACACTGAAATGATGAGAATCTAAACTCATTGATGTCATTGTCATGGCATCATATGTGAAGAAAGATGGCAGATGTTTTCCTGCAGAGCTGGAATAGTGACTTGTGATCAGATTCAAGTCCAGTTTGGACATGGTGAACCAAGTGGTCATTATGCTCAGAAACACAGTTAAGGGGAAGGACAAAATTTCTTAGACTTTAGAATTAAAGAAATCAAGGTCTGTGGAGAGACCAACAGATAAAGTCTGAAAAAATTACACAAGTCCTTTTTGAGACAAAATGTAAGGTTATAAAGTTAAATACAGGTCCAGAAGCACGAAACAGGTCACTTGAGACAAGCACGTGCAACAGACAGCTTTCTCTGTTGTTTTCAGTCTCCTAGGTCTGTTAATCTTAACTCACTTATATAGATCATTACAGATTCAATGCTGTCAGTGATCTGAATTAATCATTTGGAGATACTGATGGATACTGATTCTAGCCAGAGGACATTACAACAGAAGCTCCTCGCTTTGTCTCTCTGAGCTGTGAATGAATCCTTTTCAACAAAGTTTCAGGGAAGAATCTCATTTTTCAGTCTTGCTGAAGTTAAGTACAGTCAGCAGCAGTGTTTTGAAGGCCTGATTTCTTGGTGGCTTTCTGTCATGTTACCTGGGGAACTGACTGCCTCTGTTGAAAATGAAAAAAACTGTTGTTGATATATAGTGAGTAGTTCAGCTCACTGAAAATCAAAAGAATAATATATTCTTTATACTTTGATCACATACAGATACTGTTTTGAGTAGTGAAATTGAAGAATTTGAGATGTTCTTCCTTGGAAATTATCTCTTTACTATTTTGTGATTTTATGGTTTTCTATCCTTTTGTGACTCTGAAACATCCTAATTCTTTTAGCATTGTTCTTCAATGCTTGTGTTTGGTTTTTCTGTAGCTTTTTTGTTGGTGCTGGGAACATTAAAGGCCTCTTGATGAAGTTATTTTGATGTATTGCTATTGCTATTTGTCAAAAGCATTAACCTTCCTACTAATTTATTTTCTTATACATAATGGACTATTCTTTTAGAATGATGACTTTCTCTTTCTAAATGCACCCTTTTCTCTTAGACAAAAACATGAGGAAAAACAAAATATCTTTTAATGGAATCATGGCTTGATTCCTTCCCTCCTCCCCCTCCAGTTCAAACTGAACTCAAACAAGGGAAAGTGTGACAGAAAGCTGTTAATTTGGTTGACAGCATTGCTTAACTGCAGAGATTAATCTTCATATATGACTGAGTTTTCTTCATCTCCTATTCATCACTGAATGATGTCCAGATGAACTACTCTGGAATAACAGCATGATGACATTTCAGAACATCTCAACAATCTATGAGATAGCGCAATATGTCAGAAGAAGCTAATTTCCCTCAAAATTGTTTTAAAATAGAGTAATAGTGATATGGCATGGTATTTATAGGGAAATTTGAGAGCAAACCACAGACAACTAGGAAAAAGTCACAGAAGAGCAAGAGTATTGGGCAGTTTGCTGCCATGGCACATGCATGATTGCCATTAAGAATATTTATTTACAAATTGTGCTGTTTTCATACCAGCTCGTTATATTAGTTCCTCATTGTGGAGAGCTTTATCTGAGATTAAGAATTATAACAAGCAATGTTATGAACTAATAAGCACATCTAATTTGGATGTTGTTAGAGCATTAAATGGAATTAGTGACAGCACTATTTAATTTCATTTTGGTAAGGTTATTATCCCCTTCCATGAAATGGGACCATAACTACTTCAGTGGCTGTAATGGGAGCATGCACAATATTTCTTTGTTTCTGTTTTTAGGTCAGCTATTAGATAACGTTCATCATTAGAAAGGAAAAGTGGTCTATTAGAGGGAGGCTTTTTCCTCTGATGATACAGGAATAAGAATGGTTTGGGTTGGAAGGGACCCTAAAGTTCATGTAGTTCCAAACTTCTGCAATGGGGCATGCTCTGGGCATTTTTTGTGCCTTCGAGTGAAAGCAGGTGGAGCATGCAATAGGATCTTTGTGTTGCAACAAATAATTCCCAGGACTATCCTGCTGGCGTCTCATGCCAGGGCAGGCAGGGGGAACAAGCCCTCTGTTTTGCAAAACTTACATGCAGTGTGTGATTCAGATTCATGATGAATGTGCTCTCCCACCTCCCAGTTTTTGAGCGGGTTCTAATCAGGGCCACTGAGAGCTGCAGCATTTATCAGATGATTTCCCTTCTTCAGGTCTTCATTCACAAATTCATTTCTGTGCAACGGTGCCCAAGACAGCACTAATGAGTTCGCTGAAGTGCTGGAAGCAGGATAGCCATGGTTTTGTGGCTCTCTGCCCGGGTTAATCAGCCCTGTTTCTCAGCAGTGCTAATTAGGTGAAGCTGAGATCTCTGTGGTGGTGAGTATATTCATTCTGATGTGCAGTTATTTCGGGCAGCTCTATGTGGCATTGCACTGCACTGGTAGACCTACACTCAGCATCAAGGACATTAAGAGGGAACCCTGTCCAACAGCTCTGTAGGTTTCCAGCTTGCTCTCCTCCAGTAAATGGGGTACAATTTTTTTATCATAAATTATCTAAGTGATACTCCTTAGAGACAGACCTACTGCTGGACTGAAGTGTTGCTGCCCCCTGGTCTGAATAGAAATACTGTCATTGCCTCAAATAGGATGAAATCCTGACTCCAAGTGAGCAGTAAACAAGTGAAGTAGACAAACTTGTCTGAAAAGCTGCAAATCAAACAGCTATCTAAAAAGTGAGTGTTGGACATTAGCTTGTCAGGTGTTATTGGCTTTTGTCAGTAGCCACCAGAGGCACAGTAACTTTGCTGGCAAGGGTAAGGAGCTCATTTTAGCATTGTTGTGTAACCAGTACCCGTCTGTGCCTTGCAGCTACAGAAACCAGTGCCCAGTGTGCAGACATGCCGTGCCCAGTGCCAGGGACTGCTAAACTATGCCTATGTACTTTGTACCCGTGGAACAGCCTCACCGGACTCACTAGCATGGGTATGGGAAGCTAGGGGTGCCCTGGGGAGCCCTTAGGGATGACAAAGAGCTGATTTGCACATAGAAAAGTTAGGAATGAAGAAATAAAACCTCAGTATGCACTGAAGGGTGACTGGGGGACAACTCTCACTTCCAGTTGAACAAAACTTCTTGGGTGCTTTAAGTTGGGTCCAAATTTCTCTTCAGTAATAACCCATCCCCTTTCTTCTCTGTCATAGTCAACACTATAAATATTCTTTAAAGACAACTTCCTTTGTAAAACCTATGCATAATGAACACCCGATGACATACCATGTGGCACCTCCTATGTCATGCTGCGCGCCCCTGGCTTGGGAGCTGCAGGGGAAGACTCATCACTTGTCTCCATGATGGGGTGCTACAGCCGGCCTTTGCCTGGCTCAGTATCTCCACTGCTTGACCTGGTAAAGGTTTCTTCTACTTTTCATCACAGATGATCCAGAGGCTGTGGGGAGATGGCCTGGGGACCTTATGGATCTGCATCCTGGCAGGCGAGCAAGGGGATCAGAAGTGAGGGCTCTGCAGGGTGCCAGCTTCTTCCAGATAATGCAGGAATGTCTGTTCCAGTCCTGCATATGAAAATAAGTCTCTGACTCCCAGGGGCTGAGTGTGAAACAGTGCAAGGCTGTGCAAGGTGAATTCGTTCCCCCTTCCAGGGGCCTGGTACTCAGGGACTTTGGTTCAATCCAGTCAGGGAACAGTGGTGGACCTCACAACCAGTTGGATTTTCCCAAGCTGCATTTCTTTGCTGTGCATTTCAAATTTGAAAGCTGCTGCCTTTGTTTGCAGATAGTGTTTTTCTATGAACAGTGTAGAAATGAAATAAAAACCGGAGTGAGAACCTGTTTCTTTTTACCAAAGAAATTTGTTATGCTCAACATGGTCAAACCATTACACTGATTGCTCTCTGCTTTTTTCCATGGCAGGATACCCACTGCTGGTACCAATTGCAAAATTAACATGGTGAACAGGACAGAGGAATCTCCAAGGCCACCTGGAATTATGGAATCATAGAATATCTTGAGTTGGAAGGGACCCACAAGGATCATCGAAGTCCAACTCCTGGCCCTGCACAGGACAGCCTCAAGAATCACACCATGTGCCCAGGAGTGTCCAAAGTCTTCTTGAGCGGTGGCAGGCACCTGGGAGAATGCATGTTCGCAGTTGAGAGTGTATCAGGACATTACTTTGGTTTAACAAAAGTTAAATTTCTCAATGTCCTACTTGTGAAAGCTCACAATAATACAGTTGTCATCCTTGCAAAACCAGAGCCAAACAGCAGAATTCTACTTCCAGGCAGTAATCTCTCTCTTCTCCCTATTTTCTTTTTTTCTTTTTTGAGAACATTATGTGGGCCTGTTTGGATCAGAAAATACTAATTGGATTATTTATGCTGCTTTTGACTAAGTAATTGAAATAAATTGGAGGGCTAATGATGACACTGCTTTGGTGAACCCCCATGATATAAACAGCCATAGCAGGGAATTAGGCTGTTTTGTGAAAACATTTTCTGAAGTTATGGTCTTTGATCTGTTCTCCTGTGGTAAGTTGGCGCTGCACTGATGGTCATAAAATCAATTAGTGGTGACAGAAATTGGGTTACTGTTTTAGTGGAACAAGAGCATTCTCTCTGGGTGCCATACACATTTTTTTCTCTCTCCCTTGATCTTTTTTGGCCTCTTTTGGCCTCCAGCTTCCCACATAAACCATTTCACTCCTTTTCTTGCTTGATGCCCCAGAGGCATCTGCTACGGCTCTGAGGACCACTGGGTGAATCTCTGCTCACAACCCTGAGTGCCACATACTCCCCAAGTACCTCTATTTTGTGAGCTGAAGGTTGCATCTTCCTTGCCTGTAGGGGTAGCCACAGAACAGCAAAAAAAGAGACCATCTCTCCCTGCTTCCAAAGCTGTCATCCCTCAGCACTTGTCGCTCCTCACCCATGCTGCAGTGTGTGACTAATAGCAGTGGCCTGCTGCTCAGCACTGAGCATCAGGGCAGAGTTGAACTCTACCCTGCCATGCCTGTGAATGGCACAGTGCTAAAGGTGGTCTAAACATTTCCTAGGTGTTATCAGTCTATTCTACAAACCACAGTGAATGGAACAACGCAGGGAAATACACAAAATACATGCTGCAACCGCTGGCTTTAGGGATAACCAGATTCATAGAGGTAGGGAAAAGGTATCAAAACAAACCCTTGGCTCTTGGCTGATGTGATATATGCTGTTGAAAGTAAAAGTACTGATAATCAGGAAACTATTCTACTGCATCAATATGCTTGACAAGCTAAAAAATAGCTACAAAATTTCATGAATATTTCTGTGTAAACTGCATTTAAATTAATGTCAATGCTTCCCCTTGCAGATTACGAATTAGCAACTATTCTTCTGTTAATGTAAATTTAACTTCTTATTGTTGTTCTTTGCTTTTGTACCAACTCTCTTCCACTAGAAACTGAAGCGCAAACTTCAGAAGGATACTTCTCAAAGCATCCAGATGGCAACAATAATTATTTATTATCTTTAGCTACCATGATTATGCTGCCCAATCTGTGATATTGTAAATCAGTTTTCAGATGGTCATAGTAGTTGTAGCAAGTTTTGTGAAAAAAATTGCTCATTATATGTTTGTTCAGAAGGATTGAACCAGAGCGCTGCAACCCTTTCAACATGAGTAAATCAATGTGGAAGTTTAGATCTAAAAGGGACTCTGAGCATGGAGTGACCAGTGTGGTGGGATGCTCAGAATGAGGAATACCTCATTCATGTGGAACAGAGTTTAGGTTTCTCTGAAATCCACACCCCCAAAGTGGGTTCAATCAAGGGCTGTACTATTTTCTTTTTACTGAAGACAAATTATAGTGTAAAATGAGAGAAATTTCTTCTTTGGGCTAATGCAAAAGCATGACATTCTGTTGCAACCGCACTGATATTCTCAAGTGAGGGTTCAACTCTTGTGCAATTTTTGAGATTTGCGTGTTTTCATTACAAGCTTGCATAGGTTTTGCCCTCCAGAGTTTATTTTTCCCCTTAACCTAATTCTATCCAATCTGTCAGCTTTTCTTAGTAATGTTCTGAGGCCACAATTTTTTTTCTTGCTGAAAATATTATCTGTAAGTGTTCTATATTTGCAGGGTAATGGTGACATTGAAATGAAGGGAATGACACACTGATTTTCAGCACGGCTTTCATAAATTGTCTGCTTAGATTTATGATGTGCCACTTGATTTACAGCACTCCTTTTTTTTGTGGATGCTGTTATCTGTTAACATTTCTACAATAGCCCTCTTTTTTTTTGACTTCTCAGAGGCTAAAGTAACACATCTTTACAATCTTATTTTTAAATTTTGATAACTCGATAGTCACAATTTCTGACTCTTAATAAGGATAGAGCTTGTTTTCCAAAATATCATTTTGTCTTGAGCTCCTGATGCCTTTGTTCTTCATCTTGCAAGTACTGTTGAAAAAAATGCTGTTTAAATTTTAAAGGTTCCAAAACTTACTCTGACAAATAAATCTGTTTTCTGGTACTCTCAGAATTGCTCCTCAGTTTGAGGTATTTTAGATTCCTCAAGGTCTCCAGGTTTTTTTCCAGAAGATGGTCAGTGGTCAAAGGTGCTAAGTTTCTATTTTGTCAAGGCATGAAGACTGAATTTTGTTGTTTCTATAATGAACCCACTATAGTATCTTGGTTGGAGGGAGTTTGAGGAATTTTCCCTCACATCCCATATGGTAGTGGACTTATGGCAATTAAGAGTCTATTTATGGTCCAGAGCATCTTTTCCTATGCTCTAGTACATAAATGCCATTCAAGTGAGTGCCTCTTCCTGCCTGTGTGCATTACCAGGGACTGGTCTTGCCACTCATCAAGGGTATATTAATAGATCACATTCTCCTTCCAGCTGAAGGGAAGAAAAATGATGATTCAGATAATTGCTACAAACTCATAGGAGGCTCTCCAGGTTCCACAAAGCTCCAGTTTGCCTTTTGTCCATCACTGGCTAAGACTTGCCACTGGAAAACTTGTCTTTCTAACTGACAACAGGTGTTACCTACTCAGGCCCATGCTACTCAGTGAGAAAGGTGTTCCTGTCCCTTGTGGCACCCCTGAAACTTATGGTAAGGTTTTAGAGAAAGGCACAAAACTGTTTTCAAAGGCTGCTAGGTGGTGGAATGTAATGCTTTGTTCTTTGCCAGTTAATAGGCAACGGCTTTCAACAACAGAGAAACATAGAAGTACAAGCATGGCATGAATGTATTGCAACAGTATTAACAACGGGGTTACTAGATTTAAAAACAGATATACAGAACTAACTGAAAACCATGTACCTATTTCTATATTGGGACCCCTGGTGGTCTAGTGGTTAGGATGCGGCGCTCTCACCACTGCGATTCCCGGTCAGGGATATTCCCCCGGGCAGATGGAGCTCATCAGCCCTTGTAAGGCCATCCATCTATGAGAAGGACACTCTAAACAAACCTATGTCCTGAGGACCTCACTGCCATTGTCCAAGCTCGCTTGGCCCCGGCAGATGAACCTTAGGATTAAAGGGTGGGCTCAGTTCAGCACATGCTGTGTCTCACCTAAAAAATCCATTGCGCAGGCTCGAAAGGTAAAAGACCTTTCCCAAAATCTTCGTTCATGAAGACTGGCCATACATTTCTATATTATATTAACTCCAATGTCAGGTCTCTCTTTCAGCTGACAAGCTGCCAGACTGCTCACAGGTACTTGGTATGTGGCATCAGTCTTTTGGCAAAACCCTTCTGTCAGCTATTGCTTTTACTGTCCAGGAACAAGCACCATGGTGGGCTTGCTTGGTCCTTTGTGGATGAATCAACTCCCTGCCTGTCTTTAATCTCTGCGTTCACAGCCCCAAGGTCCTTAGGTTGGTCTAACACCAGGAGTGTGATGCAGTAACCAAGAACTTTGGAAATAATCCCAAACATGTCCAGTGTTGGTTTTGGCTGTCACAGCCAAGGTTCTTGATTGTCTGTTTGCCTTCTCATGTGACTTGATCTGTATTTTCCTTTTTTTTTCTTTTAGTTTGAGGTCCACTAGGCTATTTTCCAATGTAATCTAAGACTGAAGATATCGTGGTTTGTGGTTCCCTCCCCACCTTCCATTACTATAAGCATATTTCCCAGTAATTTAAGAATTTTTCTCCAACCTTGAAAATTGTCATGACAGGTTTTTACCTCCTACTTCATTAGGTAGCCATGGTCAGGCTTTCTATAGCCTAGACTCATATGCATCTATGAGAGCCAAGGATGTAAGTGAAATTGATTATAAGAAATGCCAACAATGTGGCTGATGTTCTCCCTGCTCTTGCATGAACACAGATGATTTCTGCTGTGATTAGGGAGCGTGTCTGTCTTGGGCAGATTTCATATGGAGATCAAAACAAGGATGAACAAGATGCTTCAGACAGCACTGCTGAGGGAAAAGAAGAATAAATGCTGCCCAAGATAAGAAAAAAAAGAGAAAAGAATATATTTCCTATCATCTTGAGACTGTTGGCTAAATAAGGCCCAGCTTGTCAAGATATATAGCAACATCTGTTTGTGCAAAGCCTTTGAATATAGACAAAGCAAAAAGCTCCTACCTCTATGGCAACCAGACTGCATGTACAAAATAACAAGGCTTTTTCAGTCCATATGAAGCACATTATCAGTTACTTTACTGCCAAGAACTATAAAGAAAGATGCAGTGCAGAATTTGCCATTGCCGATGATCGTTTGTCTAACTTTATTCCTTTAATCTTTTACTGGAATCTTCTTAAGCTCAGATTTAGGAATGCAGTGGCTTCTCTTGAGACTTTGGCTGCTGCTCTTATCCTCCCCAGCTGTCTGCTCTATCTCTGCTGCAAGTCTAGGTAGCAGTGAAGGTGATTTTAGAAAGCCATGATGTTGGCTATGGCCCTTGCATATCATTTTCATGAGTATTAAGGCTGTCTGTGTGCTGATTGGGGAGGGGAGGTGAAAACATCTCAGCCTTCTCAGCTATCCTAAGAGATAAAATCATGGAAATATTCAATGATAAATGGTATCCGTGTACTGTTTTAAAGATGTTGTGCCTAATCAATTTGCTCCCATTCTTTTCTAATTATCTTTAAATTTTAATTTTGTATTTCTAGGTATTTTCTGAGGCAGAGGAATGTGAGAATTCTGTGGTGGAAATAAGACCTGGAAGGAGGATACACGAAATCAACTCTATTCCTGTGCATCTGCCAGAGTGTAAAGGATACACCGAGTTCAAAGGTTTGGCAGCTAGAGCTCGGAACTTTCTTGAGGGAAAGAGAAACATCTCATGAGAGAAAAAAAACTTTAGACAATGCTCTTTCTCCTCCCTTCATCTAGAGAAAAGCAACTGAGATGCAGTAATAACACACTCTGGCACAGCTGAGAGCCTGTACACAGTGATCGGAGGGAAAACACAGGGACCAGGACTGTCTTTTAATTTGGCCATTGCCTCAGGATGACAGGAAGCTGCTGTCAATCACGAAGTGAAAAGGACAATATTTTAGTGTGCTTGGGACTGCAAAAGGGGCTCTTTTATTCCTTGAGTGATCTATGAGTAATTCTGACATAAAACTTCCAAGTCACCTGCAAAGCCAATTTGGGAGAGAATGGTAACAAACATTTCTTCTAGGAGTTCTGGAGAAAAAAAAAAGAGAAAAATAATTCCTGCCCTTTATTTTACCTGGTATTATCTACTGTGCAAATGTCATTAAGCGACATTTCTCTCCTACAGCCATCCAGTATATATGAGGATTATTATTCCCTTCTTCTCCTCTCTTCCACTGAAAAACAGATAGTGTCTGACAGTTAATGAGGGGGACTCTAATCTGACAGCACTATGAAAGCTGCTGACAGAAAAGATCTTGATAATGGCATAAGAAATTCTTTCTATCTCAGGCTACCATTAAGGTGCCTGTCTGCAGCTGGGAAGCCAGGACATTCTTCTATAATAGAAGCTTGTTAGATCTGAATCATCTTGTACTTCTGCAACCTGTTTAAGAGGAAAACCCAAAACAGCTGCAGGGAAAATAAGAAAATAAAGGCATTCAAAATATAAGGGCTTACTTAGATTTCCTAAATGGGAGTTTGTTGCCATTATTTTGTGGTGAACAATTAAGATGGATTTTGCTTTCAGTTACAGCATTATCCCAGAGTTACTCTGAGTAATACTTTGCATACATATGTATATAGAAATAGAAATTTCGCTGTGGGAGGTACTGTATATCATGTGGGACTTTCTGAAGTGGAGAACTTGCTGTGTAAATTTACATGGTGGACTGCCTATGATTTTGCATAGTACAAGCTGTTCTGGATTGCCTGCATTAGACCATGTGGCATAGACAGAAATTGCCTCCTCAGCCTCAGTTCTGTGCCTTCAACCCCAGGAGACCAGTCTGTGGGACAAGGAGTGACATTTCTCTGAGGTGCTCCCAGAGTATTTCAGAGCAGAATTTTGTTCTAAACATGCATTCATGATTTTTACTTTGGTGTGCTCGGCCCTATGGTTTCAAACTATTAGGACTTTGGACACTACTGGTATTGGGGAGGCAAGTTTCTTACTGCCGAAGAGCAGAAGATGAACATCAACCATTTGGACACATGCAATGTGCTTGCACATGCTTTATTGTGCTTGAAGAAGGGGTTAATGCAGACCTAGGGTGGAGGCTATGAGAAAGGCAGCAGTGGCAAGTGCAGAAAACAAACTGTGACCAGAGAAGGTGAAATGGAGATTTGTTTTCTGAGTCCAGCACAGAGGAATTTTAGCATCAAGTTTGCTGCCTGTTCAGCCTTTATTGAACTTTCTCAAAGGGTTGTTCTTTATATGTGTCTCAGTAAAAATGAGAAACACGTTGCTTTGATGTAGGTTTTCTTTCTTTGAGTAAAGAACAGGCCATCCAGGTGCTCAACCCTTCCTAAGAGGAAAACTTAAATAAGGCAGCCAGTATACCCAGCCTGTCCCTTGCATTTTGGAGGGTTAAACTTCATGTAAATTTGTGAAGCTGGCACATATAAAAGCATACTCTACCCTCTGTATTTTTTCCCACTGGTATGTTGTCTGCTCACAAAAGTGGTATTTCTATGTCATTTTCTCCAGATATTCCCATTGTTTTGTTGGTGGGGTTTTTTTGGTTTTGTTTTTGGTTTTGGTTTTTTCCCCCCCTACCTACACATTCCATTTTAGTGTGCCATCTGCTTTCAACCTGCTTAGTGTTATACTCCAGCTTTTAATGACAGAGGAATTCAAGTGCCAGGGTCTGTATTTTATTGCTAAAGATGGCATGCAGACCTTCTTTAAATGATTCCAATTCATCTAAAGCCCCTGTTTGGATGGTTTTCAAAGGCAGCTTAGGGTTATCAAGCTTCTACTGCAGATCTTGCTAATCTTTTTAAAGGGACTCTCTCTGAGGTTCTTTAACTTCCTAAACACTCCTTTTTGCCTACTTCAAAGCTAGGAAATATGGGTGTTTTTATGTGAAAATTTCATACATCCTTGTCTTAATTTTTCTTGACAGATGCAAGCTGTTGTGTGACCTAAAATCCAGGAAAAAAAAACAACAGAAACCCTACCTTAAAAATGTATAAAATAATTTTTGTCATTTTTACACTTCAGACTGAAACTTTCTTAAATACCTGACGCTTTAAAGTCTTGCGTCTTGCTTATTTCTGGAGAAGAGACTGAATCAAAATAGTGTGGACCTTCGACTCAGGAATCTATCTTAATTTTGAAGTGTTTGCAACTGCTGGTAGCTGCAACAAGTACCCCAGTCAGTTTCAGCTACTTTTTGTTTCTCCAGCTTTGGATATTGCATCTTTCTCTGTAGGCCAGCTTTCTGAAGTTCAGCAAATAACCTCCATGAGTGTCCTGGGGCTGTTCTCCGCAGTGGACGCTTCTCCTCCCTGACATGCATGAGGGATTGTGCTGAGCTGGAGGCAAACTGCCAGTCAGGAGAGATTGCACTGAACCTTTCTTTTCTTCAGCTTAGGCATGTGGTCCACGTGTGCAGAAGAGCCCTGCTTTGGCGTTGCCGGTTGTGTCCCAAGTGCCTGTCAAAGCAAGAAGGCCACATAAATTGGCAAGCAGCAATAAAAAAGATTTTGTGCACAGTGTTGTTTCTAGGACTTTTGTACCCACAGAACACTGGGGTTTTTTTTGGGTGGATTTCTGAATAGATGTTTTATTCCCTTAGATTTTAAACTGTGATTTCTACTTGCATATATGTCTATATGAAATCCCAGTGGGCATTAATCTGCATTTTTAAGCACTTTAAATATCTTTACAGTGTTGTTCTTCACTTATCTGTGGGGAGATAACTCCTCAGTGGAAGCTAAAATTCTTTATAGAAATACCTCTGCTGTACAGAAAAGATATTTTTCTCCATGAAATTGTAGATCGGTTTTGTTAATATTCCCAAGTAATTTCCCAGCAAAGATCAAATTCTCTGTTATATTTTGTACATTTACCCAGAAATCTAAGAGAAACTTTTGCCTTTTTTTTTTTCTTTTTTTGTTAGTGGAAAAGCCTAATTGGAATGGACGAAATGACATTATTAAATACCAGAATGAAGATCACCAGGGAAATAATCGAGCTGCTGATACTCTGATACTTTAATGTTAACTCAGTGCTTCTAAATAATCAGTAATCAGCAGCTTGAATTAGACTGAGATAGACTCAGCTAAGTGCTTGACTACTCAAAGTGAGTGCAAGAGATTTGGGGAAAAGTTCAGTGCAGTCAGGGAAAAAAATGTACTGCATTAAATATGCAGGACTAAAGAAATCATGCTTCTATTTTATTTTAAGTAAACACATTATCTTTTGATATATGTTGGTCTTTCTTCATGTGAATCATGAATCTTGCAGCACTTCAAGCCCTGATTAATATTCTTAATTACTCTCCCTTTTTCATTCTTGCAGCTGGCAGATGGAATGCTGCAGATCAGACAGTGCCATATCAGTAGTGTTTATACGTCTGTGAACAAATGGTGTTATAGCCTGCGCGTTTATCCCCTTTGATCCATACACGACTGAAGCAAGGTGCAATAATCAAGACTTTATTTAATTTTTTTCTTTCTCTTTCCTGTCTCTGTGGTGTTAACCCTGTTGGGAGCAGATGATAGGACATGGACTGTGAGCCAATCTCTGTAATGACAAACAATTTTCAGTGAAAAGGACATCTGGAAATCCTAGGACATCTACATCCAGAATGGATATCTGCATCCATTCTCTCTGGACAAGATATGCTAGAGAAATGTCTATCTTCTAGTAAGTTAGGCTGAAAATTCTCAGTGGGAGTGTCAGCAGTTTTTGTGATTTTCTGTGCCAGTGCTAATTAGGGTGGATATACAAAGAATCCAAAAGAAAGAGCATAATATCAGTAAAAAACTGAGAGATGATTTCTAATTAGCTGAAAAGTGAATGAAGGTTCAGTAATTCCTTCTGTTTGCTAGGGGCAAAGAATGAGTTCTCTAAATGAAAGAATCCTAATTACTCTAGAAATTTAAGTTTTTCAGATCTTTCTATTTCTTATGTGTTTTCACACTACCTTCCAGGTCAAAGAATAACTTTTCTCACTAGCAGCAATGCAAAGTCTATTTTGATAGGAAAAGCAAGACCTTCCTTCTCTGTCATGACTGTTAGCAAAACCAGTAGATGAAGAGTGACCAGTTGATTTTATAATGTGCACATTGGTTTGTTGATGTTAAAATTAGATGACATTTTATGTGGTCAGCATTGCTATCATAATCTATGTGTTTACAATGAAAATATTTTAGCCTAAGGAAATACATTATGCTATGCATAATTCACTTGGCTTTTGGACACAGGAAGGTTTCTGTGTTTTTCAGTTAGTTTTGTAAGAGGAAATGTTTTCTCATGCATTGTGTAGGACTTGTAAATATACTGTCCCATGAAGGCACCAGAATCTGACTAATATGAGGTGATTGGCTAAAATTCAGGACTCTACTTTGAATATTCATCTTGTTGGAATAATTTAGGTAATGAATCAAATGACCTCCTGTGATTGCTTGGATGTGATTATGAAAAAAAAAAAGGAAAAAAAGATGTACAGTATCACAGGTTATGACACCAGCACATAGAACTGCAGCAGAGCCCTCAAGCTCAGACATCATAATTCCTCATCAGCTATTTCTCTGAAATGTTTGGAACTTTGTCATTAAAAGGACTCTGTGGTTATAACAATGATGTCAACTTGCAGGAATTCAAAGAAATGTGTATTGAAGAATACACAGTGAAACTATTGGATGTGAGGCTACAAAATGTCCATTTAATTATCAGAAATATTCTAAACATGTGTCCGTTTAGGGCCTATCACTTCCACCCTGGCTGCAGCCTCAGGTGTCAATGCAAAGCAAAGCTAACTCAGCTTAGTAATTCCTATGACTTCCATCAGTAAGGTGGTAGTCTAAGCAGGTTCCTACACTGGCATACTTACTTATAAGACTTTCCTTTTCTTATAGTTCCAACTCCTTTTGGTTGAAACTGTATCTCAGTTCATGTTATTATTCTCACTATTAATAGCTGAAGGGACTCCTGTAAGCTGTGTCTGGTTAGAATTCCCTGGATGTGTCAATTGTTCTCTCCATTGCTGTTGTTGTCACCGAACTTACATTTTTGTAGCAGCATTTGTCATGATGCTAAATTCTCGTAGTTGCTGCATAGGTGTTGTAAAGTGTAAAGTGTTTTATGCATTCTGTGCTGGAAACCAAGGCATCACGGGGTTGCATGAGGTACCGACACCTTTCTTATTTTGAACAAAACTACCTCATTCTTTTTTTTGTTTTCTGCTTCAGTGTCTATAATAATTATAATTAAATGAAATTTGTTGAGGTGTTTCATGTATGTGGTGGGGTAAAGATGTGCCTTTTTGATTTGATTTACCACTCTGATGTACAAAATGCCTCTGGTAACATGTGACAGTTATAACACCGTTCTCATTCCAGGCAGGTTTCCGGCTAAAACCTGAGGTATATTAGAGAATTTGTCTGATACAAATTGGCCCTGTTCTTACAGGACACCAAATCAACAAGTCTAACATCTGCAAACCAGGATTTTTTTCCTTCCTTCCAGGCATGCCATCACTGTTGTTCTTTGGCGTCTGAACTCACGGTGAACTGAGTTTATCTTCATTAGATAAATCTATCTTCAAAGATAGGCTTTATCTTCATTACAGGATAATATAATGTGTAAGTGAAAATTGGTAATGAGATGTTACTGCTCTTGGAGTGTGATTTATTAGGAGGAAGCTAAATTCTGGTTAAACAAATACACTTCTATTTGAATGTTGACAGAAGATGCGTAGAGCATCTGATCATTCCTTATATCTTTAAGAAGTGGCTTCCTAATGAAATCAGATACTTTAAGTATCTAGATCTCTAGCTCAAAACTTATTTGACATTTCATTATCATATGAATCACTTTTTGGCTTGGCGAGTTTAGACATAAAACTTGGATACTAAGTACTGTGTGAAAAATTGACTAGGGGAATTATAAAGATTCTAATATCTCAGCATTTTCTTTGCTTTTATTGATCACTGCAATCTTGATGATGTGTCAGCAGCCAAAAAGCATTCTAAGTAAGTTGATATATTAAAAATGATCCAACCTTTTATCTAGATTTATATTAGATGCAATCAGGTGACACACAACTGTGATCTCCTTTGTGACTTTCAAAATTGGTTACGTCACAATCAAAGGAAATTTGACTGAATAATATTAATATTTTATTGCTAGTTGTGCTTATTTATTCAGACATTTACTTTGATATGGTCCCTAACATTTATTCTGAATGAAAGTCTAGAGACTTATAACCACCCTAAAAAATGTAGTTTTCCAACAGAAAATTGTTTGTGTTTAAGTATAGTACATGCTTAGTTGTTACAGAACTGTTGCATCATCCTAACTATCACATTTTGGCTTTATACAGGTTTTAGTGAATTATATCCCGACTAAAACAGCAAAAAAATTACTGTTAACAAATGTGACAGTTTCTGTTGGGATTTTTTTTAAGGTTGACTAGATTAAATTGGATTTATCTGAAACCTGGTGTGTCATGTAATAAAATGGGTAGGGTGTTTGGTTAAAACATAGGTTTTAACTCATGTTAGCTAAATTATATACCCTAAAAACTACAGCACTTTTTAGTTGTTCAAAATGCATGTAAAAGGTAAAGCTTATAGTAAAAAAAAAAGACTGAGAATGTCAAAATGATGTTTAACAAAGAGGTAGTTCTATTTTATAATAAATCCCAACCACGTCTAAATTATTGCCATATCAGCTGCTAAAGGTTTCATTTTTTATTGCTTATTACCCAGGTAAGGCAGGGGAATGAACAGCCATGTACATGCAAAGCTCTTCCTTGGGTAAGTCACTAAAGGGGAGTGGTCTAGGGAGAGATGGGTCTCAGGGAAAGATGGGCTCAAATCTGTATTCTATCACAAACTTCCCCTGAGGTTAAGCAGGGGGAGACCATAAATCCCATATGTAAAGAAAAGGGATTGTTTTTATTTTCAGTGGGTCATAAAATACCAAGGGCTGCTGTAGACCTAAGGAGAGACTTGTGCTCTGCTTTTTCTACTTTCCTAAGTGAGGATTAATGAACTTTTTGGTTTTACAGCGTGCTCTGAAGTCACAGAATCGGTTTCCATTCATCAGTCTGGAAACAAAGATCATTGCACAGAGTAGCCTAACATTGTCTAGCAGAACTGTTTTGGAAACCTCTGAAGAGAAGAAGAAGGAAAAAAGTTAACAACATGATTGGATCAACACATAAATAAAAAAAAAAAAAACAAAACCACAAAAATGGTGTGTTTCCAGAGTGTGAGTAAGAGAAGATGGAAGGAAAAGAGACAATTAAATAGTCAAAAGGAAGAAGATGCATTCTGACCTAGGGGTTGTTGGGGACCTGCATGTCTGGAAACCCAGGACCCGTTGTGTCTTTCTGCTTCTACTTTTTTCCTCTTCTGCTTTGGTGACACTGCATTTTGGGGGAAAATCACAGAATATTCAGAATTGGAGGGAGCCTAAATGAAAGGTAATCCTTAAGGAAACCTCATGTGTGCCCAGAGATTGTTTCTTCACACTGTCAAGGTAGATGCCACATATCTGCCTTTTTTCTTCAGAGGGTGCTTTTCTTCCTTCAATGTTCCTAGGGTTCACCCAGACCTTTGTATCTGCCTGGTCTTTTCTATGTGAAGACTTCAGCAACAAAGCTGATCTCAAATTTCTCTGCCAGGTTACTTCCTGCCTTCTACCTTTACCTCTGAAAAAGTCCATTCATTTTCTATGCTAGCCTCTATTCCTCTTCACTCCAGAATGTGCTCAGAACACATCTGACTTTCAACTCAGCTCTCTATTGTCTTGCAATTTTAGTATGTGTCAAATGCAAACCCAGAAGCACACCTTTTCCCACTTGCTGTTGTTAACTGATTATTTCTTTGTAGGTGAGGATTTTCTTCAAGGAAAAAATATCTCTAATGCAGCAGATATGAAAATATATTTTTTTCTGCATGGATATATTTCTAATATCCTTTTCCGGCAATAACTGAGCAAGCAAAGCAAGGGAATTTTATGTTGCTGCCTAGTCAAACTCTCTTCCTGACATGTAGTCTGTCTGCTGTGCTCATGAATGTTACAGCAGAAATGTACATCAGGTTAACCAGCTTTGTCTCTCCAGAGCAGAAAGGTGGGCTTTAATCTGCAGTAGAAGTCTCCCTGATCTGTCAAAGAAATTCTTTCTATTAACTCTAATAGCCCAAAGCCTCATGCTGTGCTCCCTTGCTTTTCTTCCCTATTGCTACTTCCACATTGATCTGAACTTCAGTTGCATGATCCTGACCACAAAGTCTAGTGTCTCTTTTAGGTGCTGTTTCTCCTGCTCACACCTGACATATTGCATCTCCAGAACTAAGGGAGATTTATCAGGACTGTACTACACTTCTTCCAAATCAGACCTTCTTTGAGAGCAGAACAAGTGGTGCCTTCTGTTTAACACTGCTAGCCCTTGTCCAATTTTCAATATCTAATGGGAGGATTTTTATATTTGAAAAGTGATGCTTGTGTATGCAGCCAAAATTAAAGATAGTTTTCTATTCAAGGTAGAGCTCAAGCAGTCTCTGCCTCAGGGATTCCTGCCCTGCTTTTCCAATGCTTCTTGAAAAGCTCCAAGTTGTACCAACCTATTTGTTCCCTGATCTTTACCAAGCCAGGACACCATTCTAAAACAATAGAAAGTGACCACTGTCTTTTTTACAACAGGCTATAAAAGCATAAAAATTACACTGTGTTGAAGGTATATAAAACCCTCAGAGTCCAATAAAGCCAGCTGATGGAGCTGAAAGCTTTGATAGCCTCTGCAAGGGGCACCTTTGGGTCAGTGTCTGCTGAGTGATTTCCATATGAAAGGGGTACTGTTTGGGAGGAGAAGGACAGGGATTTTGCTTTTAACTAGCCTACACTGAATAGAGAAGGGCTGGTGGGGGCATCTGAGAAAGTTGTGTATAACGGATGGTTCTTTGGGACTGGACTTAGGAACATGGCCAAGCCTCTAGACATCAGTGTGGTTGGTGCTTTCCAGATGAATGAGAGATGAAGGACATAGAGATAGATGTGGAAGACCAGAATGATCTTAAAAACTATTCTGGGAAATATCTTAGTAGTCATATTCTTTTCCAAGGTGTATGCCAGTAAGCTTTAGATGCTATTCTGAAAAAGAGCTGTAAGGAGAGTTTTGGAAGGAAGCAGGCTTTCACAAAGCCTGGACTAACAGCTGGAGCATGAAGTCCACATACACAACACAGAAAAAGTGAGGACTATGAATTCTATCTGGGGGGAAAGGTCCAAGTCTAAATGTGGCGGGAAGAATGTGACAAGGAATCATGGGAATTGTAGTTTTTGGGTTCTCACGCATGCTCAATCAATACTTGATTGTCATTGGTTGAAAGATCATGTGACATGTTTAAGTGCTGTATTTAAACCTAAGTGTTTTGAAATAAATCTCAATTCTGGTCTGGCACTGGTTCGTGTCTGAGCTGGGTTCGTGCCTTAAAACAACACCTCATCTAGATGAAATGGCTTTCCTTAATATTTCCTTAATATTTCCTCAGTGTTCTAGATTAGTACAGCATTTTGGGGTGCACGGCACTTTTCTCAACTTCTTCTCAGCCAAGTGAGCAGCACTGGAGTAGTAAAGCCTGTGCTGTCCCTGGGGCAGGTCAGTCCTGTTCTATTCGTGTTTCTGTCCAGGAGTGTTACTTGCACCAGGACATCACAGGGATACCACGCTGTTGCAATGAAAGTACCTTCTAGTTCTCCCCATGCGATTTATTTCATTCCTGTTCTGCTGCCCTGTGCCATGTTTTTTGCAGAGAGAGCACTACACAGGACTCTACAGTCACCCTAGATGATTTTGCATTTGTGTGACTTGGCAGAGGTGGGAGAGAGATGAAAGGTGCAAGCATACTCCTGTCTTGTCATAAAAGGCAAGTGTAAAGGGACCAGGGGATTTTGTGGCTGAAGACTTGTCTACGTACTCTGGAGTCCTTATGACTTAAATTTTGTATCAGTGAAGCTTTACTGATTGCAAGACTTATTTCCTGACTCATGTCATCTTAAAGGAGAGCAGCACCTGAGCTATGCAGCTCAGACATGAATTGCCATCTACATCTTCATGGCATCCCTGTTGGCTGATGGAAGAGGCTTTATGTAGGTGGAGTTCCACCTAAATGAGAGAAAAGCTTTGGGAAGATCAGAGCTGTGCTCAGCACCTTGCGCAGCATGGGTCCTTCCTTCTTTCAGCATTTGGTGATTTCCAAAGCACAACTGCAAAAAAATTTAAGTTGCTTGATTGTACAAGGAGTTCAAGTATGTGTACATATAACAGTCCTGTGAATGATGTCATCATTCTCTGAAACAATCCATTAATGATTTGATTTCAGTAAAATGGGATTTTTACCCCTCCACAGAATGGGAATGGGGGTTGTGAAGAGTGCTCTTTCATGCTGTAAAATATGACTACAACCACCCCTTACTGACACACACTGCTGGGGTTATCCTTTGTGTGAAGTTTAGTTTTAGTTTTGTCCTCATCAAAATTTCTCTGGAATGAAAGGTGAAAAAATGTGATTCTCTGAGTTACTGAGAGCAGGAGATCTGTCTAAGAAGGCTCCAAGATTCATGTTGGCCCATTTCTGATGGGCCTGCCCTCTTTAGTGTTCTTATTTATGGACCTGTTAACAAAACGCTGCTTTGGGATATATATTTTTTTTCCTTTAAGGGAAAAAGCTTTCACATTTGGTCTGGAAATGAGGTTGCTTAAGCTTTTGCTCATTTTGCACTGGAGCTGCCACATCTGCAGCTGGAACTATGCCAAGACTCTGATGGAAGAACAAGCAGATGGACTTCTAACCTTTACAAAGGGTATATTACAGCAAAGCAAATGGGAATTAAATTAAAGAAACCATACACTCGGTCATTTTATATGAAAATGGGTAAAGTTCAGACTTATCTTTGTATTGGAAACAGTTCTGTGCTCTGGTTTTATTTTATTTTGTTGAGAGGGAAAGGAGGAATCCCTCTGCCCCAGTGGTGCCACAGCAGGAAAGTAAAAATTCATTATTTTGTTCCAGACACAAACATTCTTGGTGAGAAAACATTAGAGTGGAATGTAGAATTGAAATTTCATGGTTTAACCCTGGCAGGCAGCTAACCCCCATCCAGCCGCTCTCTCATTCCCCACTGGTAGGTTGGGGGGGAGAACTGGGAGTGTAAAAGGATAAAGGCAGTTCAACTGGTAAAGCAAAAGCTGCACATGCAAGGGAAGCAAAACAAGGAATTAATTCACCACTTCCCATGGGCAGGCAGGTGTTCAGCTGTCCCAAGGAAAGCAGGGCTCCATCACGTGTAATGGTGACTTAGGAAGACAAACACCATCACTCTGAATGTGCTAGAGCAGCTTTGGTGGCACTGAATGTCCAGACAGGGTCAGCACAGAGCACCCAGACTAAAATAGTACAAAGAGAAACCTCATAAAGTTGAAGACATTCATGGGTATTGAAACAGGTCACTTTTTTTTCCTTGTGCATTATAAATGGGATTCAGACGAACAAGCACAGGTTCTGCTCTTTAGATTACACTTTTCCTTAAGCCATATCCTTGACTTTCTCATTTGATTTGATGTAAGAGGTTATTAAGTGACACTTCATGACCTAAGATCCAAGTTTAGAGGGTGATGAATTCTGTCTTAGCAGCTCATGTTTCCCTGGAAATTTTTTTGGGGATGAAAAAGCTACTGCTATCATTACTCAGTGTCAACAACATTAAAAAAAATAAAAGTCATACAGTTAAATTGGAAATTAGGAACAAAAGATAGGACTCTTCTCTAACATCCTGCCTATAAACATTTCTTTAAGACAGAATATCTCTCTGCTGCTTTTACAGTCAAGGAAAATATCTCCTATTCTGGTTTCATGGAGAACAGAACAAATTGGAAAAAACTGTAGAAGTAGGAGAGAAGTAAGCTCATAGAGATCATAACTTTTAGGTAGAGCACAAGGTAAAAAAGATATGAATACATAGTACTGCCAGCAGAGAGGCTGTTAACAGAAAGAATTAACTACATATTCAGTAGAAAGTCTCCAGTCTGTGTAGTGTTCAGTGGTGCTACTGGTGTGTCTCTGGGTAAACTAAAGCAAAACCTCATTAAAATGTAGCTCCTGGTGATTCTTGTAAAGCCTGCATTATCCAGAGCAGATGATTGCAATAACAAAAAAGTGAACACGTCCATTTCTTTGTCTGATTGGCAGCTCCATAATAAATACTACATAACATGCTAGGAAGAATTTGAAAGCCGGTCACAGAAACACGGCAGTCTTGATATTTCAATGACATGGGTTCCAGCCAGCAATCCGCATTTTAAACATG
Source organism: Neopelma chrysocephalum (assembly GCF_003984885.1). Lineage (NCBI taxonomy): Eukaryota > Metazoa > Chordata > Aves > Passeriformes > Pipridae > Neopelma > Neopelma chrysocephalum. The sequence goes on along the minus strand of NW_020897702.1, from coordinate 13,865,246 downwards.
GCCAATGATAAAGTTATTAAGGTTATACTGAAGATCAAATAATGACATGGCTACAGGCTGAGGGAGAAATCTAGTCTCAGAGAAAGAACTCTGAAGAGAATACAGGATACTAAACTTCCTGTGGCTGTAGGGAATATTTTGATTCTTCAAAGGAGAAAAGCCCAGAATTGCTGATGAGAGAGAGATATGATGATACTTACGTTGAGTTTAGCAAAGCTTTTGACGCTGTCACTGACAGCTTCCTTCCGGCTATCCAAGTTGAGATATTACAGGCTGGCAGAGCTGTAAGATTGGGTCACTGGCTGGGTCATCAGGCTCAGTAATTAATGGGTTGTATTCAATGTGGAGGCCAGTAACATGTGGACTTCCTTGGGGGTCTGTACTGTGACCTATCCTGTTTATTATGTTGTGGTGGGTTGACCCTGGCTGGATGCCGGGTGCCTGCTAAAGCCATTATGTCATTCCCCTCCTCAGCTGGACAGGGCAGAGAAAATATAGTGAAAGGCTTGTGAGTTGAGGTAAGGGCAGGAAGAGATCTCTCACCAGTTACCCTCATGGGCAAAACAGACTCAGCTTGGGGAAATCAGTTTAATTTATTGACAATCAAATCAGAGTAGAATAATGAGAAATTAAACCAAATCTTAAAATACCCTACCCCCATTCCTCCATTCTTCCTGGGCTCAACTTCACTTCTGATTTCTCTACCTTATCTCCCGCAGGCATCGGGGGGGGATGGGGAATGGGGGCTGTGGTCAGTTCATCACATGCTGTCTCTGCCACTCCTTCCTCCTCAGGGGGAGGACTCCTCACACTCTTCCCCTTCTCCAGCGTGTGGTCCCTCCCACAGGAGACAGTCCTTCACAAATTTCTCCAACATGAGTCCTTCCCATAGGCTGCAGTGCTTCATGAACCGCTCCAGTGTGAGTCCTTCCCACAGGGTACAGTCCTTCAGGAACAGTCTGCTCCAGGGTGGGTTCCCCTGGGGTCACAAGTCTTGCCAGCAAACCTGCTCCAGTGTGGGCTCCTCTTTCCACAGGACCATAGGTCCTGCCAGGAGCTTCCCATGCTCCTGTGGGCATCCACCTGCTCTGGTGTGGGGCCCTCCATGGGCTGCAGGGGCTCATGGGCTGCACCACAGGCCACTTAGGAATCTCTGCTCCAGCTCCTGGAACACCCCTTGACCTCCTTCTTCACTGACCTTGGGGTCTGCAGGGCTGCTCCTCTCACATATGCTCACTCCTCTCTTCTAGCTGCTGTTCTGCAGCATTTTTTCCCCCTTCTTAACTCTGTAATCCCAGAGGCACTACCACCACCGTTGATGGGCTTGCTTGGCCTTGGCTGACCTTGGCCAAAAGTGGAATTGGTTCTGTTGGACATGGGGGAAATTTCTAGCAACTCCTCACAGAAGTCACCCCAGTAGCCCCATCACTACCAAAACCTTGCTACACAAACCCAATACATTTGTCAGTGATCTGGAAGAGAGGGCAGATGATATCTGGTCAGCTTTATGGATGATAACAGATTGGGGGAAACAGTTATGTTTTAAGGCAGGCTTGCTACTCAGAGGGACTTAGCCAAGAAATATGGGCTGACAAGAACCTCCTGAAACTACAAGAAAAAAATGCCAACTCCTGCTGCTGGGAAGAATGAGCCTCTGCAACAGCAAAGGCCAGGCACTGCCTGCCTGGGAGCAGTTCTGCAGGAAAGGCCTTGGGGTTCCTGCTCTTGATAAAGCTGAGCATAGAGCCACAGGGACACTGATAGCAGAGGCCAACAGCACCTTGGGCTGTAGGAACAGGGTCAAAGCCAGGACATTCAGGGAAGGGTTTATTTCTTTTTTACTTGGCATTTGTTAGACCACAACTAGAATAGTGCATCCTGTTTTACCCCTCTAGTGAAGAAAGTCGTCACTAAACTGGAGTGATTTAAGGGAGTATACCACTGTGGTGGTGGATGGAGTACTTGACCTGTAAAGAGGAACTGGAGAGCTGGGCTTATTCTGGAGCAGACACAGCTTTAGGGATACCTAATAGCAGTCCCCAGTGCCTACTGAGGAGGTGGTGCTTGGCTTTTTGGCTGCTGTTCTCTTCTCCCTGGTATCCAGCAACAAGATGTGTGGGAATGGTTCAAAGTCGTGCCAGAAAGGGTTTAAGCTGAACGTTAGGAAGTGTTTCTTTGCCAAGAGGGTGGTCAAACTCTGGAACAGGCTTCCTAGAGAAGTGGTTGATCTTTCCGTGACTGTCAATTTTAGGAGGCATTGGACAATGCCATTAACAACATGCTTTAACTTTTAGTCAGCCCTGAATTGGTCAGGCAGTTGGACTAGATGACTGTTATAGGTTTGGTTCAGTTCTGTCCTATGGTGTCCTATCCTAGCCTAGCCTAGCCTAGGCTACTTTTGCAGTGGTGCAGGTGGGAGGGTGACAGAGAATAGGGAGGTACTGACAGAAGGAAAAGTTTTTTTCCCATGGCAACAGTCTAAAGATTGTAGAATGTTCTTGGAGGTTTTCAAGACCCAGCAGGATAAATTCCCAAGTGGCCTGATCTGAATTCAGTATAGACCCTATTTTTAGATTAGTCTAGACCCCCCTTGGAATTATTCTGAGGCACTTTGATGTCGGCTGCCAATCTTGCTTATGGAATTATTGTAGTTCTGGTGTTACTATTTAAACAGAAATTGTGTAACTGTGAGGAGGTTCAAAGATCCAGAAGTGGGGAATAAAGAAACTCCCAGAAAAACATCCCTCAGTATGAAGCGTGACTAATGGTTCATTAGTTAGCTTACAGATGTAAGCATGAGCAAACTTGATACTTTCACACTAAAAGAAGATTATTTGGGCCTATTTCACTATTTGTGAATGAGAATAGCAATTTATATATACCCTTAAAATCAAAAGAGAAAATTGTGCATCTAATTACATAAGTCTTGTGTGGGAATTGAGGATGCATAGAAATAGTACTGGTTAAAGAGAAAGACCACCAGAAATCAGCAAATAAACCTGTCATCTAATCGATCTGGTTAGATTTGCAGTTTTCCGAGCATTGCTAAGAAAGATTGCATGCTTGGGTATGGCATGTCAAACTAATGAGTGGCTGCAGAAAGTATCTTAGCAATCTGTGATTAGTTATCAGAAGCAGTGTATCAAGGCTGGCACCATAGTGCTTAGCTACCATCCATTACTAGAAATCTGCAGAGAAAGCACCTGAATATGCAAATATTTGCTCTAGTTGAGCTCTGACTGCAGATTTTGAAGCAGAGCAGTGCTGTGACTCCTGGCATACACAAATTCAGGTTAGTCTGTCACTATAAACCCACTGGCCATGCTAGCAGGGCCAGTGGAAGGAGGGGAGGGCATGGCTGACGCGTGTGTGAGGAGGCTGCGGGCCGTGTTTTGGAAAAACGCCACTACAACACATTGACTTCCTAACTATAAGGCTGTTCAGCCCTTGTCACTGAGGGAGGGGGTAAAAGCATGGTTACTGTTATTTACTATTTCTTGAGAGATATCTTAATTTCTTAAAGTCACCATTAAGCAATTAAGTCCCCTTATCCAGTACATAAAAGGACCTATAATTTCTAAAAACTGTGTTGATAATAGGATAGCACAGATATAACTCATTTTCATGATGTAAGCAGCACTTTACAGCTACAATCCATCAAATTCTTATAAACATCCGTAAGTGCACTTCACATTGCAAATCTATAGTACTGGGTTTATTTTTAATCCTTGAGCCTCTTCTGGACAAATATTCAGAGAAGTTTCCATGGTTATGGCTATAACCTGTAAACTAAACAGTGTCAGGTTGTGGGCACGTGCAAGGAGTGTGTTCACATTAAGCTACTTGCCCAGTCCTAGCAGAGATTTGACTTGCTTCAAATAGTGCTTTCCAAGAAAATGCTCAGGTAAGAGTTGGGAGACAGCACAAGCCAGGGACAGTTCCCAGTGAACAGCCTGAATACAGTCACCCTGTTTTTGAAGATGAGAGTTTAGTCAAAATGATAAAGTTGTGCTATGCCAGTTAGCCTCCAGGCTGGAGAGTGGTCTCTGGCCCCTTTCATTTACTAGAATAGACATAGCCCTGGCTGTTGTGTTCACAAATATGTCCTTAGCAATTTGGGACCCTGGTGACAGTCTTGTCTGCCACTTGGCCACCTCTGGCTGTTGGTACATAAAGTTGTGGTCCTGTGAAGGGCAGACACTGTGCATATTCTCTGCTTTGTGTAACTTGGTGCTATTACAGTGCAAGAGGATATCCTGAGCTGCCACCTGTGCAAATAAAAACTTGTTCCAATTAACACGTATCGAATGAACACAGCACCAGATAATTACAGGAAGGTATCATTGGAAGGATAAAAAAGTATTTTCCTTTGGAAAATCAATGTCCTCTCACCCTACTTCTTTAATGAGTTTTCATACCTGTCATTGCAGCCTTCCTGTTGAGACCACATGTCCTCCTCCCCAGGCCATTAGCTGTCTCTTTTCATTTGTGTTGCCATGCCATAAAAAAAGAAAACAAACGCCGTGGGATCACAAATGTGGCCATAATTCTTTATCAAGCAATTTAAAGCAGAAGCTAATAACAAGGGAAATGACTAATACTTGAATAGGTTGCTGCATATACAAACAGTGCAATAATTGTCTCTCAGTCTGAACAAAAAGATAATAAAAATGTTTTACAGGGCTCCTTAATTGTACAAAAAAATTTAAAATCAAGACTTTATTGCAGAAAAAGGAAGCATTAATCTGTCTGAGGGCCATTTTGTGGAGAATGCTTCCTGGGGAGGTGTGGTGATAATTACTTATCTTTAATAGATTTCTGGGTTGTGGAACCAAAATGTACTGGTGAAGAAGGTATAGGGGTTATTTATGAGCCCCTAAGCCACCATGCTCCATTATATCTCACATCTAATGTGACTTGCAGATCTGCATCTTTAGCACGTTTCTTTGGGTCCCTTTCAGCAATCCAGCTGTTGCAGGTTGTTGAAGGAAATGTGCTGGGTGAGTCATTTCATGATGTCATGTGAATTTGTTGCTGTCTTCTGAGAAGCATCATGTTGGCAGCTCAAAATGCAGGAAAGACTGATAAAATATGGTGATGGACACAGCTTTATGGGAGTCAGGCATGCAACAGAGAAAGAGAGTTACAATGGAAGATACTGTAGAGCACCATATTGGGGGGGGCTTGTGACCAGAGTGGTAGCAAAAGTGGACAGGCAGGAGCTTGGCTAAAACAAGATCTAACCTGGGGAGTCAAGGGAAAGTTGTTTTAAGCAGAGTAGTTGAGGAGACAGAGCTGTCTTCCTGTTTGAAGTTAATGGCAAAATTATCAGGAAGGAATATATTATATATTAGAGTTTTACTCTTGCTAAAGTGTCAAGCTAACTACTGAACAATATATTTTAGGGTTTTTTAAACTTAATTCGATAGAACCCACCTACTGACATTTGTTTTTAGCAGGATGACAAAACACATGTTCCCTTCTAACTATTGTGTGATCTAGACCTGGCGAGTAATTTTCTTTTTCCCCCAGGGCTCCCATATGACCTTTCAAGAACTTTTCTCAGCTTGGTGGATATCAGAATTCTGTTTAAATATAGATGTTCAACCTCCTTTTGATGGTTTGTGTTTTGCTTTCAATTATTCTGCATTTTTCCAGGACACATTTATTGTAGATGTAGTCATATAAACTCCAAGTTCAGCTGACAGCCCCTAGAAAGGAATGAATGATGCTAAGAACTTCTGTTCAGTTATTGATACTTAACTCTGTCTCAGTGGAATAAAGTTCAGTATCTCAATGCCAAATATAACTGTATAGATTATTTCTCAAATCTGAAAAAAGTCTGGTCTAATGAAAATGAAACAATTCTCTAGCAATTCCATTCTAGCAAGACACGGAATGTTACTCTCACATATTATTTTTTTTTTTTACTTTCAGTATGATTGTATTCACATTTTGGGACACGAGCAGAGTTTGGGGGTAAGTTACAATAAAATAAAGGAGCTTGGAAATTACCCTGCTGAGTCATCTCTTGTATGGAATTTGGGGTTTGATAGTCTTAAATTTTCCCCACACTTTCCTAATGCATCCTTCTTTATTGTTCATTATATGCTATATAAGTACTGTGCATGAAATAAAATAGTGAAAATATGTTACTAATTAATTATTTTAATTAGTAATCTCTGTCTTCACATTGCATACTCCAACTTGTTCCCTCACCTCTGCCAGGGAGAAACAAATTATCTTAGTATGAATGACAGGAACAATTCAACCTCAGAAGGAGAAATGCACACATGACATAGTACAGATGAACAGATGAGAAATGAATGATTGCACAAATTTTAAAATAAATTAATGGAAGCAAAATATTTTGGTAGCATCTTCAATGCATGAAATAAAACACCAAGGACATCAAGAAACATTTGTGAAAAGCCCTTTGTCACTATGAGCAGGTAATGCAGTAACACATATGGTAACTAGAAAGTGGATGGAAAAATAACTTTTATTTGTTTAAGATACTATGTAACTTTGAGGCAAAGCTGGCTATAGAAGCACTGCAGCACATATGCCCACAACTCAACTTGAATCCTCCCAGAAACCTCCTGTGATGGACAGGCAAGCTTCTATATTTGAATTACTGGAGTTCAAAAGAGGTTTTTGCTTAGCTTTTTTTTTTCTTCCCTATTAGCTATTAAATATTGTCATCTATCACTGTTAGAAGAAGTAATTAGTGACACTTTAAATATAATTTAGCACTCAGTCTAGAGTAGTAAAAATCCATAATCAGAAAGCCCAGACTGGAGGCTAGCACCTTTCAGACTGATCTGTATAAGGAAGTTTGATATAAGAATATACATTAATTTCAACAATGTGATTATTACAGGTTTTTGGCTTAATAAGATGGTCGTGGTAACTGGAGCTAGGATAAGGATAAGACTAAAACATAGCAACTACTTTGTTCTGTATAATGACTACTTTTCTTTACCAAATCATACATGTGTGAGCTGTATGCTAGTAGGTACCAGCTGAATGTGTAGAAACCCACATTTCTCTGTGATTGAACAGCTGGCACAAGTACCTTCCTGTGTTCTACTACTTCACTATTTAGAAGTAATTATGTCCTAATAATGAGAAGCCCTTATCTTAGGCTCCAGATAAACGAGGACTGTCTTTTCATTATAAAACAGGTTTGCAAACCATAATTTGCTGTACTGCCTTCTAATACTTTTCCTTGCTTCCCTCACATCTTCAGAGGGTCTCTGTGTGATGGAGAATGAGTCAAGGCTGAATATGAGTTGTGCTGATACGGGCAGAAAGAGCTAGTGGTGGAGGGAAGCACACTACAGGGGTGACATGACTCTCAGGATGGGGATAAGGAGCAGAAGGAAGCAGGACTCTACTGGAGTCAACATATAGCAAGTTGTATTGTTACATCTAGCAAATATCTGCAAGTCACTATGGGAAGCACAAGGTTTAATTCCTGTGACCTTGATGATCTGGGATGACACCAAGCACATGCATAGTGGATGTGTTCTAATATCCAGAAAATACTTCTCAGGGGACACTGTCTGATCGACATAGCTTGGAACTGCCCAATTGTCAACATTTTACAGCTAGGAGGCCTTGGCATGAAAGATAGAAGAGGTGTGAGACCTCTTGCAGAGAAAAAAAATGAATCCCTGGGCCTCATGCCGTTAAGCTAAAGGAGAAATGGCATGTGATTTCACATACCTATATGAATACCTAAGTTAGAATCCTCCAGTAGACATCATGACTTTCTTTCTTTTCACAATGGTTATCTATATCTTTCCCAGGTGCATGGTGAAGGTCACCAGATCTGTCTTTGCTCACTCACACCTGTCCAAGCATCTCTACATTTTTCCTGCTCAATTTAATAAGACCAAGTCTCTGGCACAGACAATATAATAGATTACGAGCCAACTGTATGATCAAGTATATTCAGAAACTCCTTAAACTCATGAGATGCCACTTTGCCTCCTAGCTGCTGTGACACGATTACTGCATTACAAGCCTTTAATAATATAGTGACAGTGAGATCAATGGTACCTGAAGTATATAAACTTTACCACTGAAAATCTACAGAGGTTGAACATCTACCTGCTCTCCAAGCAGATGGTCACCATATGTATTTTTAATATTTTCTTCTTATTGTATAATTTAATTTTTAATATAAAAATCATTAGAGTTATAAAAGTTACAATCCTTTCCTTTTCTGTGCAAATCAATGCAATAGTAATTTATTCCACTGATCTGACATTGCTGATCACAGAAGCTGAGGGTGCTCTGTTTTGCCCAGATAAGGGTTTATTCAAGACCCTGTAGGGGCGATGCTGCTTCCCTAACTCTTCCTGAAAGCAAGGAGTGTGTTTGTGCCCCTACCTGTGACAGAGGAATTGACCTGGATTTACATGTGGTTGATCGGAGACATCTGGTCTCCCATCATGCCAGCAAGATTTTACTGGTCCTTATAACCTCCTGCTTCTACCTTGCTGGAAAGTGAACTTGCACTGATTCAGCTGATTACTTACTTGCATTTATATTACATTGCTCTTTCTCTCCTTTAACTAAGCTAAAAACTCTTTCAGGCAAGGATTTGACTTCCCTGTGTTGTTTTATGTCTGGCCTAGTCTGACCCTGGTCAAAAATGAGACCTTCTGTCCTTTTACAACTACTGCTGCCGGTGTTGCCGCAAAAAAATCAGTGGCATCATTAGAAAATAAAACTCCTGTGTGCTTTAGTGCAGCTGCCACCCAGCTGATACATAGCTACATTAAGACATAGTAATATTATACTTACATGTCCTTGTTAGTGGTGGTAGAATGATAATATGGACCTTGATTCTTAACTGCTTTTTTAATTTCCCTGATGAAGTGAGTTGCTCTTGTTCAGAAAGCAGAATAGCTTATCAGAGTTATCTATGAATGTATGAAATTGAACTACCTTCTCTGCCTTACTGGATTTGAAATTCTGCAGTATAATAGCTACATCAAGTAACACCACTGTTGCATAAATTGACATTGTAGGCAACAGGCAGCTAATCATCAGAACAGAAGCACATAGTGAATGTGCTTATTCAGTTAGTCTTTTTATTCTATTATGACTTCAGATTTTAGAAAGAAGAAATTGCATATTCTTTCATATTGACTTCAGGCTTTGGATGCCCACCTTTTCTTCATTTACCTGCTGCGTGGAATTGCATCTCATGATAGCCTCATTGCTTCTTCTGTCCCAAAGGAGGTCATAGTCATCTCATGTATCTGCCTTTCCATGTTATCCAGTCATAGATGATTTCTATCCTACTGATTTACAGGCCTTTAAAAAAAACAACAAACCAAAAAGAAAGTGGTAAAAAGTTCTGGAAGAGAAGGACATGTCCCAAATTTTTAGATCATTGCTTAGTCTTAATATTTTTAAAGTTAGGGGGTTTTTTTATTTAGTAAGTTTGGTTAGCTGAAATCAAATAGGGTGAATTTCAAATGGAATACGAGTCCAGGCTTCCCCCAAAACTGTAGTCCCTAAACTCTAAGAGGATAATACAACTGTAAAGGCTTTGCCCACATGTAGTACCAATACTGTCAGTGCTGAGTTAAGATCACTATCTATCAAAGTAGATAAATGATTTTTTTTCAATGGCTAATGTTATCATAAGGTTCTAATGTCTTTCCACTAATGCCTTACTTACGTTTGTTCATCAAACAGAACAGGTTTTGATCTGCCAATGTTGACTTCACTTTCATATTTCTACTTCCAGCAAGACCTATGTCTGGGCTGGGAGGTGTTAAAAATCAGCCCCCCAAGTGCAGGTTCAGATGTTCCCGTTTCTGCCTCCCTGCAGAAAAGAGGAGGTAGAGTCTTAACCTACAGTTCCTGAATAGGATTCTGGCTCAAACAACTTTTTCATAACTGAGCACAGAGACATAGAGGCCTTTATCCACTGAATAATCCTACCACGGTCACAGTGTAAGCCCTTGTATGGTTGGCTTTGATGAGGATGGGGTTTGTTGTGAGCCCATCTAGTGACCAAGCACCTTAATGGTGCAGCTGGTAAAATGTGAAATTATTTATAAGTGCAAGATGGAAGAAAATGTTGTTAAAGTGGAGAACAGTGAAGTCTGTTCCATCTATGACTGTGGTAAAAAAAATCTGAGTGTGTGTGTGTGAACACAGATATAGTCATGTAGCCCTGTGGTCTGAAGACTGTTGTGGAAAGGACTTCTGTGGCATTATCTGTTGAGAAACAGAAGGCTAAAGCCAAATGAACAACTCTATTTCACTTAGGTGATGGCCATGCACTGAGAATGTTTCAGTTGTTCCCTTAAAAATTCATTCAGTTGTGAGGAACGGGGCTGTGAAATCTGGCCTCTTAACAAGGATGAGAAAATGCAGTCAAAAAGTACTTTATAGGGCCGGAGAGAGGGGAGGTGGCTGGATTGAAGTGAACTTCTGTTGTCTAATTATTGACTTTCCCAATTTAATTTTGGGTTGCATTTCCTCTTCATGAAACCATTTTTGTTTCATACTTAGACCCAGACATATGAAGTTGTTGCTGCACAAATCCTGTTTGGGGGAATATTTGATATTCTGTAATTTCTGGGTGCGTGGATTTCTGCTAACCTTTGAAGGAATTTATCAATATTTGAAACAGACTTTATTTGCTGTCAGCACAACTTTTCTGATAGGTTTTATGTCTATCTGTAAATGAACTTAGCCACATAATAACACCCATGAATGTGTTTATACTGACACACCTAAGCAGGACATGGACGAGAACAGGATGTTGCTCCTGCAGAACATATTTACTACTTAGTTTCCTAAAAGAGGGGGGAAGGTCTGTCTCAATGTCAAAGAATTACAGAAGGTAGGTAGACATGATATGTAGAAGTATGTGGGGTTTGGAGTTCAATCAGAATAAAAATGAAAAGAACTGGTCTACTTAGACTGACAACAAGCCATGGCACAGGGGAGGAGGAACAGGTTAATGGAGCTTGTGTACTATATGCACTACCACCATTTCAAAATTGCCTTCCATGGTACTTTATCTTAGAGATTATAAAATCAATATTTACTTATATATATGGTGCATTGCTAGCAAATAAAAGTAGAACAGCGTTTTTTCCCTTCTCAATGGGAAGTGACTGGTAATTAGTCATTGAGATGGAATCAGGAATGGGAAATCTACAACCACAGCTTCTTCAGGATGAGGCTTGTGGGTATCCATAACTAAGTGACAGATAATAACCAAGATTCGTTTCTTTGTAGCTCATGAATCCAATTAGTAAGGAGTCTGCAGCATCATCAGCATTCTTCAGAGTATAGTCTGAGAACAACTCTCTTCTGTGGGGAAGTACCTTTTTTTAAATGAAGAGCTAATAAAATATTCCATGGTAAACACATTTTCTTGCTCAGAGAATTTCAGGATAGATTAATTTGTGCTTGTATCGACTTTTAGGGCTATATACCTTTAGTACTGAGTTCACAATGGTTATCATAATCTAATCATAAAAATTTAAATTAGACTTCCAACAGTGAACATTTTAATCCAAGATAGCCAGAAAATAGCTCCTCTGCAGTATTCTTAATTTACTTTAAAAAATTTTCAGCATTATGTATGTGCTATGCAATTACTGTATGTAATATATTATTACTGCTTTCTTAAATAGTGATATTAAGTTTATTTTTACACATTCATAGTTGTGCATAACAATTATAACAATCACTAAGAAATTATGTGATAGGACATTGCTTGTCAATGTACATTTACTATTTGGAGCCAAGAGACATGATAGCATAATGGATTTTTTAGGGTTTAATGAGTTCCTGTGAAGTTCGAGGTAAAACACAAAAGGACTGGCACTTGGGAATCTGGATCTTGCATGTAGGTGGTTGGGCAAAGGAGAATTTTCTGTACACCTACAGAGGCAGGTTTTCTCTGATTCCTTCAAGTGCATATGGAGAGGATGAGGTCTCAAAGTACCTTGCACAGAACTAAGTTGAGTCTGACAAGGGGACAAATGACAACCTCTACAGCTAAATGTTATAGGCCACATAATGCTAAATTATCTTTGTGGATAGGCTGCTCTGCAGAAGCCATTTATAAACCAAAGAAAATTAAAAGACACATCTAGAGAGGATATATTAATGCAAATGCAGTTAGAACTGTGGTCTTGTCTGACCATGGGATAAGCCTCAGCAGAGATGTTTTTTATAGATAAGCCTCACAACTGTTTGCGTTGTAAAAGCAAAGGCAACGTACGGTTATCATGGAATGAGGAAAATGTAAAACATAGGACACTGCAGACACAGCAGCTGGAGCTGTGAATTCTTCAGGAACTGCCAAAATGGACCTAGAAAGTGTCCCTGTGTGTCTGTCTCCAGCAGCAGTGTCAAGAGATGCTATCTTGCCTGCAGATTTCTGCACAAGTCTTTCCTTATGCAGAGCTCACATTTTTTTCCCCCAAATAGCTCTTGTTCATGTGCTCAGTCATCTTTTTCCCTACTACAGGCTCTGCCATGTTGTGGAGTGTGCAGGTGGGTCACTGGCTGGTAGTTCCCTTTCCCTCTGGAGCCGCTCTGCAGTCGGGAGGCACAGTGGCAGCTGGTGCACTGCCAGTCCTCTGGCACAGGTCTATTTGCAATGGCACATTACACACTTTGGCCCACACTTCTGCAATTTCGCTTCTGAGCTCCTTCAAGACTCATGGATTAACACCATCTGGCCCCAATGATTTATGTAAACCTAATCTGTCTGCTTGGTTTGAGACTTCTGTATATTTACTTCAAATTCACCTCACTCTTTTGACCAATTTGCTGCAAAGATGTTGGGTCTCAAAAGCTCCCCATCATCTTCAACAGTAAAAACCAGTGCAAGGATATTAAAGAGCTTCCCCATTGTTCCCTTATTGTTCCCACATGCTCCTTTTACACCTTTACCATCATTCAGCTCTATCTGGTCTGATTCTGAATTTTAATGTACAAGTAATTTTCTTGAACTGCTTTTTCTTTTTTAATTAAGACACATTTTAGCTCAATTTCTGATGCCCTACTTTAGTTTTTCTGCAGGCTTCTCATAGTCTTTCTGCTTTTCTTGGACTGTTCTCTGGCCCTCTCATGCCTTCCACCTCTTTTCTGGCTTGACTCATTTTTGTATAGCTCCATCTCTTCAAGCTAAACATCCATGTGCTGGAGGATCTTAAGGCCAAAAAAATTCCTATGGACTTCCCTTAGATGCACTGACATTGCTGTCATAATATTTTTATACTTCTACACATAATATTATTCATCCCACGCAGGCAGCTTCTCTGCTTTTACCTACTACCATATTATTTCCGTAAGGTTGGTTATTGATAACATAGTATCCATCTGGTTTTCCTCCTCCATCATGTGTCTGAGATGTGTCTGTTATAGAATCATAGAGTCATAGAGCGGATTGGAAGGGATCTTAAAGATAATTTAGTTCCAAATCTGCTGCCACAGGGCAGGAGTGCCACTCAGTAGATTCTCATTTGATCTGAGCATTTTAGTTCTTCCATCTTTTTGTTTTTACATTTTTAGTACTAGTTTAGAAACATTTGCAAGTTCTGCCCTCACCCTGTCACCTGAAACTGGCATGAACCAGTGGAATGGCACTGAAAGTGTACTAATTCACCTGCCTTATTTATTGTGCTTGTGCTGCAATTATTCTACCATGTTTCTCAGAAGTGCACTGAGCCTTAGCCACAACCAGCCCATAGGTCACATAAGTCTGAAATAGGTGCTCTTAGTGCTATCAGCTTTTCCTCTGCTTCCACTCCTTCCTAATGAAGTGAAATTTAATGCCAGCAACCTGGCTCTATTATGATCCAAGTACATTTAATTCTTCTTACACAAGTTTTCCTAGTTCTTAAAGCACATATCATCTGACCTGGGGGTCCTGGTTGATGGCAAATTGATTATGAGTCAGCAGTGCCCTAACAGCCAGGAGGGCCAACTATGTTCTGGGAGGTATCAGGCACAGCATCACCAGCTGGTCGAGGGAGGGAATTGTCCCACTCTGCTCTGCATTGGTGTGGCCTCACCTTGAATATTATGTGCAGTTTCTGAGCACCACAACATAAGAAAAATATTAAGCTCTTAGAGAGCGATCAAAGGAGGGCAATGAAGATGGTGAAGGGCCTGGAAGGGAAGCCGTATGAGGAGCGGCTGAGGTCACTTGATCTGTTCAGGCTGGAGGAGACTGAGGGGAGACCTCATTGCAATCTACAACTTCCTCATGAGGCGAAGAGGAGGGGCAGGCACTGATATCTTCTCTGTGGTGACCTCAGGGGAGGTTTAGGTTGGATATTAGAAAAACGTTCTTCATCCAGAGGGTGACTGGGCCCTGGAACAGGCTCCCCAGGGAAGTGGTCACAGCTCCAAGCCTGACAGATTTCAAGAAGCATTTGGACAATACTCTGAGGCACACGGTGTGACTCTTGGGGATGGTCCTGTGCAGAGACTTGATGATCCTTGTGGGTCCCTCCCAACGCAGCATATTCTGTGATTCTGTGATTCTGTGATCTCATTCTTTCCCTCACAGAGATGGTGGATGGTTGCCTGTGTCTTTGGTTTCATGTCTGGAGCCGGCAGTATTTCAGCGATTGCTTTCAATAAGGTCATGTAACCCCAAATTAAACCTCCAGAACACCTCCCTTGCCCCTCCTTGCATTAATGTTAACAACATGGACCATGGCATTTCGTTTTTGCTCCCCAAGTACACGTGGGAACCTCATGACATCTGCTAAAATTGCACACCCATGGAAGCATTTCAGCACAAAGGGTGACACTGTTAATGTGGGAACAGTCTGACCGCTCCATACACTTCATACAGGAACCTTTGTTCTGTATGTTGCTCCACTTCAACTCTCCTCACCTCAAGAGAATAGACTTGTCTTTTGGGCAGATAATCCCTGTTCACTTGTGCTAGGGAACAGGGATTTTTTTGGAAACTTGTATTAGTTTAGCTTCTTTATTGAAGAAGTAATTCATATTACACTTCCTTTTATTTCAGTGAAACTAGTTAGCAGTGTGTTGGAAATACCTGAGAAAATGAGAGAAAACAACTAAAACCCAGCAAAACAAGCAGCAAGGTGATATGCTGCTCCTTGTACTTGTTTCAATACAGATCCTAAGAGCAAACCTTGCTGTACACTGCATTCCTCTAGTTACTCAGCCACTCCCTGTAAACCTCACCTGTGTCTGAGCAAGGGTTGCCTCCTCATCAGGATCAAAAAATGTGCCATCCCTGTCCCACTTCCACTCTGCTAACCTTCCTTTAAGGAGCAGACACAAAGCAAATCATCAAAGCGGTCTCATCTGGGCCAGGCAGCACTCACAAACATGTCTAAAGTCCTGAGAGAGCTCTTAAAGACCATCCCTAATCATACAACCCAAAGCTCCCTAAATTCTTTTTGCTTCCTGTTGACAAGTCCGAAACTGCTCTTCCTTCTCCTGCCTCTCCTAAGAAAAACTGCTCTCCAGAGCTTCCTGCTCGCTGTCATCTGTTTTCTGTGCTTATCTACATGTTCTTCTACTACAAGCGTGACACTTGCTCATAGTCAGGGCTATGGTACTCATTGTATGGAACTCATCACTTACTTTCAAATCTCTCATATATTCTGGAAAACCAAAGGCCTCTGGTCACCAGCAGTACTAAGCCTTCTTTTATTTACCTTATGTTCATGGATGCCCAATATCTTTAAATTCATGCTATTGTGAACATCTTTCATTCAGAATTATTGCTTAACAACTTGGCATGAGGTTCTTGTCTTTGAAACATGTGCATCCCCTGATAGTGCTGTTTAGCTGGACTACCAGGACTGTGTAGGGCTCCAAGTGCCACTTGCATTCTATATGTATAGGTAGGCTTGGTGTCATGATACAAGACAAGAAATTCAGAATAAGCTTGCATCAAATATTGTTATTACGTATGAATGTAGGAAGTTCAAAATAATCTGTGTTAATTAGTACATCAAATAAGTAATCAAGGAGATGAACAGCAGAGGACTGCAATGACCCTTTGCAGTCTCTTCTTTTCCCTACCCTTTTAAACATGCAACACTGTTTCTTTTCAGAGCCTTCATTAAATTATTTCTTCATTAATTGTGAAGTTTCCTTCCTATTTCAGCTGTGTGGCTAAGTTACCCATAGTGCTTCCAGTGCTGACACAATCAAGTAATAATAGAAATGCTGATCACTGTAAACTCAGGTGCTGGAAGAGTCCCCCAGGTCAAACTGACCTTTAGTGTAAGCCTAAAGTTTCTCAGGAACAAGTTTGTCACTTTGCAAAGCAGTTCATTAGTCCTGTACATTGCTACTCAAAGGGAAATCTTACTGTTTAGATCATGGATAAGACAAGTGTTACAGTAAGTTGCCTCTATTTTCTTGAGCTACGTGTTCACTATCTCTTAATACTGTAGCTGTTCTGACATAATAAAGCCAGCTGGAGCTGGTAGTTTTTACCAGGCATCCTAATACTCTTATTTTAGAAGCTTCATTCATTTACTTGGTGTGTCTCTTGTGCTGAAAGAGTGAGTATGCAAAATAGTATGAGGATGAACCTTTCAGTGTTCATATCTGAGAAGGTTTACACAATCAAAATGAAACAGGCATTTTTTTTTCTCTTTACAAACTCTGACATTATAAAAATCAGTAGAGTTACAAGTATGTGCTGAATTATAACCTCTTTTTCCTCATGCTCGTTTATGTAACTATATTTGATCTAAATTCTAGAGTGTCATTGCTGTTTACATTCACATAACACCAAATTTTACTGTATTTTCATAGGATTTGTCAAAAGAAAAACCTTATTGATTAATAACCCAAATTTGGAGCTAAGCATGCCGCCTTCTTGTAATGGTTAAAAGGATAATCTAATCCAGTTTTGATGGAGGAATTACTGTCTTTTTTTAAGATTTCAGAGAAGGTATAGCTGCTGTCACATATGGATGACAGTAAGAAAATTTCAAAACAAAATATTATTGGTCTGATAAACCCCTTCTTCCACTAAAACTAAATTGGAGAAAGGATAAATGCCTCATTATTATGGTACCTAAAAGATTTATACAAGATTCTTCATATATCTGGGTAGACTTGTCTGATCTGAAAATAGCCATCTAAAATAGAGCAATATTGTCCCATTAAGGTGTTTTTTTTTCTATCCACTGACCATACAATATCTGGAGTGAAATTAAGCTACTCACAGGTTCCGGAGGGCATCAACAAGTCCTACAACCTTCCTATCCAGTGTTTGGTGTCTGTCTTAAGGGAAGCCCTAACATGGTACAGTAAAACCTGAGATCTGGCTGCTGTCCCTGCTCACATCAGGTTGCAGCAATGTCTGTTCCTGGCCAAGTTCCATCCTTGCCGTGTCTCATCCCCACCCTGTCCTTCCATGGCATAACCTTGAACCTGTCCATAGCTGCAGGCTTTTCTGTCTATTTCTGGGCTGTGGCACCATCCCTGTTTGCTCCTCTGGCTTGGTGCTGTGGGATGATGCTGTGTTGGGAAGGGCCATCACACTTGGCCCCTGGGTTGGCTGACCTCACCTCGCGGTTGCTCCCATTCACCTATCCTACGTTTCCAAAATACCTTGTAACTGCGTGCAATGCAAAATCACCATTCATAAAAAACTGGGAAAAACACTTCAATTGTAATGCTAAAATATTTTAAACCTTTACTTCAAAGACCCTAGATTTTAGAAAGAGATTACAGATTTTGGATGTCAATCCAGTACCACTTTGATATGCCTGATTAGCAATGGATAAGCCTTATTCTTGAGAAATCTGGGCCTTGAACACATCACAGAAATTGGACATCCAAAATCAAATCATGGTAACTCTTTAGTAATTTTAGAAAAAAGTGTTGCCTATAAATACAAAGAAACAAAGTCTCTAGCAGTTGCAAGTGGGTAATACCTCTGAAAAAAATGAACTGCTGAAGCTGGTGCTTAAATATTGATTTCTGTTCCTAAATTTAGATAGCCAATTTTGAAAATGTTAGCTAATAACACTAACACCTGAATAAGTGTCCTGATTTTCTGAGATGCTGAGACTTTCATATCTCATTAAAATCAATACCTTGAATAATAAGTGCTACTGTTTTGAAGAATTATTTTGGATGCTGAAACATGTATTTGTGTCTTTGAACCTAAGGCAGGCAATCATGCTGTTATCTGTGCCATTTTTTTCACAGGCATGTGAATGTGTAGGGTTTTGACTTAAAGGACTTGGGCTGTTGCTTATTAAATACATCTCACCTAAAGAAAGCAAACTGACTCTAAGCAGAAAGACCCAAGAGAGAGCATCTACATGGGTTGGATCTTTAATTTTTTAATCTGTGTACCCCAAAAAACCCCACTAAACAAAGTTTTAAAATTCCTTAGAAACTTCCCTTTTGTTATTGATTTGGATAAAAACAGGATCTTCACTGATTCTTTCTTTAAATGAAATGGAGGGATGAAGTTGAACCTTACTCTCTCAAAAAGCTTTTACCCACTGGCTGTGTATTGCCTACAGTTAGAAGTCCTTACAGTAATAATTGTGTGTATATACAATGGAAATAGTATAGACTGGACATCAGGAACTAAGAGGATGGTCACACACTGGAACAGGCTTCCTAGAGAAGTGGTCATGCCCCAAGCCTGCCAGTGTTTAAGAGGCATTGAAACAACACCCTTAACCACATGCTTTAATTTGAATTGCTCAGGCAGAGGGACTAGATCATTGTATGTCCCTCCCAACTGTACTATTCTAGTCTAACAGTAGATTAAGAGAATATGTCCATCTTTGTAATCTAACTTTGCTTTTTAAATATTTATAAAAAAAAAGCAACAAACAAAACCCACTTAAATTTACCCTGTCTTTTTAAGATCAAGCAAAGTCCTGAAGCTGAAATGCTGAGATACCCATATTGTTACAATGCAGACATGAACAGTGACACTTCAATGTTTGTAATATTCAATTTTTTCTAGATAAACACTAAAAGAAAGCAGAAGACAAAAACATCTGTTGCAGCCTAGGGACATACAGTGAAGCTGCTCAGTGTTACTGCTGACACATCAACTAATCATACAGATATTGTTAAAACAAAGATTGTTTTTTAATCCTATAGAAGCATAGTATAATAAAAGCTTAAATAGCCTGCAAACATGTTTGACATTGACATACAATGCCAATAAATAAGAGCTACACAATAGATTGTGAGCTGCAGATGGATGAGCAGAAACGGAACTCAGTGAAGTTTTCTATCAGCCACCTGCTATTTTTGAAGCACAAAACAATAAAAATGACCTAGTGTTTTATTTTCTGTGGCAAAAGAAGTATTCTATGGATTTAAAAAAAACCCAACCAAATTGTAGGGAAATGAATATTTTATATTCATACTATTTGCAGCTCACAGAGCTCAGGTGGGTTAGAAATTATGCTGCATCAACTTTCATTCAAAAGGTCCTTGAAGAGGAGCCATGGGTGAAATCTAGCACTGATAGAGGATCAGCTATTTTGAACAATAATGAATACCCTGTCCTTTATTATTAGATTTGATTTTTTTTCATGAGTCCATGACAGAGCCTACAATTGGTATGTACATAGCTTCGATGTGTGGACAGAAATAAATTATTTTCATTAAATACTTTGGACTAATCAAATAAATTGTCCTGAGTGACACCGACTATGTTTGCATACATTCATTCCATGATTTCATGTTAAGGCATCCTGATTACAGTAATTTCCACAATTGGCACTTGAAAAGCCAATGATATTTCCAGTAGTTTATAGGAGAGATAGGTACTCCCTAAATGAAATGTTTTTGATGGCGTGAAAATGAATTATTCAACAGTACCCTCAGGACTCTTTTCTGAATGATGCCATGTATTGGCAGCTTCAACTGATATAAGTTTAAATACTAGAAGACTTTGGTTTAGGATAGTAATGAAATTAATTCGGTGGAAACTGAGGAAAGAAACTGCCTCAATTTTTTAGAGAATGAGAAAGGAGTACTCGCTTCCACCCTTTGCCTTAATCTCCTTTGGCTTTGTGCAAATAAAAGCTCAAAGATGGGTTATTTCTACTATATAAAAAGATTAGAATTTTTTTGGATGCAATATTCTAGGAGGAGTGGGGAAAATGATTGTGTGCAAAACATGTTACCAAACCCTTGCTAAGGGATGCCAGCACCTATCAACAAACTTCCAAGGCCGTGTACTTTCCAGTGATTATGACTTTTACCTTGGCAAGGATTAAGAAATAGCCAGTCTTGCAGATATAGGACTTTTTCTGGACACCAAAGACCTTGATGATCTCACAGGAGCATCCCAAGTCCTGTTATGGGTAAGGCTCGTATCCTCTGACAGTGCAGGGGACGTGCAGCCTTGCGACAATTCTGGCTGCACAAGAGTAAATGAACAGGAATTCTGTCTCGCCTGCAAACTGTAGAGAAGAGGGCAGTGTAAGGTTTATGTGCTGTGTAGCTTCTCTATGTTCTGCCTCTGCCTGATAGCTTTCTTTGCAGGTCCTTATCTCTTCTTCAAATCAGTGATAAGAACATGTAAGCATGTGATGCTTTCCACTGTATCACAGTAAAGTACAAGGGCAGAGGGATCCAAGTCCTGTAGGACTATATGCACAACTCTTAATATAGTGCAAAACACAGTGAAATCTTGTGGTACTGATGACCATTGATTGCGTGCTTTTTCTTTTTTTGGTAATAGTAGTAACAGAAAAATACAAGATTCAGGTTAAAGGAGCATTAAGATAATTTTGCAGAGCAAAATATATTTTTTTGCTTTCAAATGCAAAGTCATCTAGACCATCTGATTATATAAACCAATGAGTCAGATTGTTTAAGATGACTGTCAGTTCTATTCAGACAAGCGTGCTTAATGCTTAAATCATAGTGACACTCGAGGAAGTTCACTGCACTTTACTATCTTTCACTTTCAAAATCTGGAACAAAACACACAAAGAGAGCAGAGAAGGTTTACTTTCCACATCTGCTCTAAGGACTGTATTTTGTCAAAATGTGTGTTATAATTGCCTTGGGAATTTCTAAGAAGAAAAAAATGATGAGTCAAGGTCATCTTTCCATTTTGCTGGCTTGTAATGTGTTGAAATTGCTAATTTTAGATGGTATTTATGTAGAGATTCAGACCTGTAAAGGGATTTTGCTGATTGTGTCAGGTATTTTAAATGGAAGTACAAGGCAAAACATCCAACTGGTTTTGTTCTATTCTGATAACATGAGAGTGAGGCAGCTGGCAGCAGGCATCCATTCAGCTTTCTTTATCATGCTACTGGAGCTTAAGCGCATGGATGGTAGGTCTGCTTGATTGTGAATCACTTCTGCTCTGCACTGAATTTGATCAGAATTAAAGTTCTTAGAGACTGCCCAGACTGAGAAATACAGGGAGATTCAGTTGGACTGCGGATTTCCTGGTGCCTGTCTGCTGAATGAGTGTGTTATATTAAAACCAGTGTGTCCCATGGAGTCCATCACACCAGCTTTTCTGAAATGCCTTTATCTTTTCCTAAACACATCAAAACACATTTCCTGAGAGGAATCCTGATTTCTTTTTCCAACAGTATCTTATACGA
The DNA here is from genome assembly GCF_003984885.1 of Neopelma chrysocephalum. Taxonomy (NCBI): domain Eukaryota; kingdom Metazoa; phylum Chordata; class Aves; order Passeriformes; family Pipridae; genus Neopelma; species Neopelma chrysocephalum. Next base: position 13,843,620 of record NW_020897702.1, on the reverse strand, counting down.
AATGCAAAAACCTTTATTTAATAAAATAAATTTTAAAATGCCATCTGATTTAATAACTCCTTCCTCCTGAGAATTGGAGTAACATGCATGTGCTTTATTTGTAGTCTGTTTGGCAAGCTAATTTACAAATTGTTTGATCCTGTTTACAAATTGTTTGATGCTCAGTGAATTCAGCTCCAATAGGTTTTTGATTAATGCCATTACAGTATGTTATGCCGCTGGATGTTCTGGAAGTGATATGTACTCCTAGAAACAAACAATATATATGGATATTTTTTATTTTGTTTTATTTTTAATTAGGTAAATATTTGGCTACATTGAGTCCATCTGCACAAGCCTCAATAAGATGTAAAAGAAACTCCAGGAGTATGTTATGGCCCTTCTACTATTTAAGAAGTGTGAAATCAAACAATAATAATTCAGACCATTGTACTTAAGTGAGTAACAGCGTATTTAGGATTGTAATAAACACACAGAGTTGAATTTTAAAAGATTCTCAGAGACTTGGCATGTTAAAACAATTCCTTGGGGAAAAACTTGCTGGGAATATGCTGATGGTGTCGGTTTGTCATCTAGATTTCCCCTTTGTACACAGATAATGTAACTGCTGCTGATGTAACTGAGTGGTTGCAATTGGTTCTTTGTGTGGTATCCGAGTAACTGGAGGTGGCTACACCTGGACTAGGCTTCTTTTATTGTCATTGCAAAGAAAGAGACACTTGTGAGCACAGTCCAATTCATCATTATGTATTCTGGTCAAATATATAAACTGAAACAGGTCAAATACATTTTACAATAAGTGACCTAGTGTAGACATGAATTCATTTCTGGTCTATTCTCGATATGTACTGAAGTACATGTTCTGTCTGAAAAACTCAGCCCAAATATTATTAAATATTCTGGAGGATTGACCTTGATAAATCTAATCTATTTTTGATGCTGTCTCTGCTCTGAGCAGGGGATAGGATCAAATGACCTTGTAAGGTCCCTTTTCTATGGTTATAATAAGATTTATAAGAATCAGGAAATTCAAAATGAAGTTTTAAAATGCAGTTCAAACTGCTCCTCTCAGCTGATATCTGTACAATGTCATCTCTCAAACTAAAGCATTTTAACATTTGTAGACTAAGAAACTATGAGCAGCTGCTAGGCTTGACTGATCAGGTTTGCTCTGCAAAGTATTTCCCTGGTTGGGGATGGTGAATAGAGTTACAACGAAAATCGTATTGACATCATGTTTCAAATTCTGTATTCATGGTAGTTATGATGGACCTGAGTCTGAAGTTCTCCCTGGGGCAAAATTCCTCTTGAAAGAAGCAAATGCTGATGACCTTTATCCTTTAAGAGAGTATACTGTCAAAATAATCTCATGCTCCTGGAAACAGCCTGAACTGAGCCTGTGAAGAGTTTCGAAATTTATGATTAATTCAGCCTTGGAGGTTTTAGCTGCTCGTTTACTCATACTAGAGTGGCACACAAGGTAGGAGATTAAAAGCTGTGTTCTTCACCTCTGTTAACATGACTGTGTAGGATGAGGGATCTGGAAACATAAATAGAAGGATTACTGCTAGCACAGTGTGCAGTTCATGCCAATCCTGCTGGTGTGCATCCGCTTGGGTTCCCAAAATGTACTGGCAGAAGACTAAGCAGGTATTACTTGTGACTTGGTCACCCTTCAGATCTTCTGGAGGCTAAACCGAAGGTAATGCAACTCTAATCTACCTTCTCACTCTTAAAAAATTTCCCAACCATAAGGCAACAGTTGAAATCAGATAATGAAAGCAACAGGACTCCATTTCTGCCTGAATTTATGATTGGGGGTTATTTCTAAGATATAGGTGCTGGAATTGAAAGTCTGTATAAAATGTGTCTCCCCAAACAAAATCAAAAGCAGTCCCTGAATATTAACCAAGAAAGAAATCACAATATCTGCAAATCCTCCCTTAGTACTTTCATTGACATGAATAATGTTTGTCTCCTGAGACGAGAAAAAAAACCTCAAACACCAGCTTGGATCACCAGATCCATCATTCTTGGTGATGTTCTACATCATGTCCTATGGATGACACTGGAAGTTTTCTGAATAACTTCTGTAAATTCTTTAATCCAAGTACTACTAAGACTACAATACTGTGGAAACAACTTTAGATGGAGAATTTTGCCAGTAGAAAAAAATTGCTGAATTTAGATACAAAAGGTTTAGCTGGCTGAATCTGAGTTACTCACCCTAAGCTCCTTTCCTTGGATCTACTTGAGATTCAATTCTAGAATGGCATGAGCAGCTTGAATCAGTGGCCTACATATAAGTACTTAGAGCCCCTTGAGATGCCCGGGGGTCTTCTGCCAGGGCGCAGATCTAGTGGTCATTTGAGAAATTCCCATCACTTTGTGTGTGTCCCAGATATCTTTCAAGAGTTCAGATGGTACTGGAGTCTTATTTGTGGACAGTGAAAACAAACCCTATGCCTCATGTCAGACATAAAAAGAGTCAGAAATTAATAGGTCAAGTATTTTTATCCATCAATCAGCTGTCCAAATTGCATATAAAAATATCCCACACTGTCTTCTAGGAGATTGGCTTATGTAAGACCTTGACATGAAAACTAAGCCTACTGAGTCAGGATTTAACTGATAGTGTCTTGGCTATATTCTTTAAAAAATCTAAACGCTATTGATTCAAGTGGATTTAATTTATCACTGGTGCAACATAATTATTTACAAATGATCCCCTGCTGCTCCCCTGGTAGCCTGACAAGCCAGCTGACAGAAAATCATTTAGTTGAGAAAAAGAATATTTAGTATTGTCTAATGACTCAGCTCAGGTGTTTATTTTAATACATGTTTTTAATGCCAAGAGTGGTTGATAAAAAGGATTGGAAGCATGTTAAGGCTGCTGAATCTGGGGTGAATATGAGAAAAAGCATTTACTTGGTAACTTATCTGTGAAGGCCTTGTTTGCTGGGGAGAGGAGATAGGAAAGTTGAATTGTTGGTAATCAAACTAAGATTTTTTTTTCAGTTCTTTAATGTAATGGCATTTTATTTCTCCTCTTCCCCTGTTTGCTGGAACTATTGTAGCTCAGCCAGTTTCAAAGAGGTGAAAAATCAATGTAAGATACGATGTTTGTGAAAGGTCAGAAGTGAGAGAGAGTTCAGCCTAATAACATTTTTAAGTCTTATGGAAAGGATATTTCATAAAATATTAAAAAATCAATTGAACTTTGGTAGAACTTCAGTTGAGCATCAATACTGAAGAAGAGATAACTTAGCAAGGGAGGAGATGAGAGTGCAGCATGGGCATTCGGACTTTTACTGCAGTTTTCCTCATCTTGAGCAGTTTTCCTGATCTTGAGCAGTTTTTGTTGACTTGAATTGACTGGGAAAGACCACTGTCTTGGAAAACTAGAGAGATTCCAACTCCCCTTCTGATACAAATGTGTCTTTCTAATTTACTACTTGTATCCATGATGCAGTAATTTAAAATACTGCAGACTACACGAGAAGGCTTGCTGCTGCCTCACCTTCTTTCAGTTCTAATGAAGTACATCAGTCCAAGAATAGAAAATCTCATACTTCCTAATCCATTACTTACATTTGGCTTCATGAAGTCATCTCATATTCCTCAAGATTAATACATTTGGTTACTTTTTGAACACAGTTGGGATTATTAAAAAAGGCATGGCTAGGGGATCAGAAAACTGCCTAATTTCCAAATCAAAAACCCTAACAGTCATTGCCCATATAGTTTCATAGACCTTTTATGATAGCAGTGATTTTCACAAACAACTCACATCTCTATGGTTTGGATTTTATTCCTTTAGCTATTTGTCTATTAATAGCACATTCATAGCAGCTGATGTTGGTTCCATCGGTTTCATTTTTTCAGTGCTTCATTTATGTTCTTTTGGGCTTTGGCAAAAAAATATTTTTCCTATGCTGTCTAAGCAGTGTCAGATTCATTGTCTGAGAAGTCCTTCTGTCACTTTTTCGTCCTTTGGGAGTGGATTATTCTTAGAAAACTCTTGATTTCACCAGGAATTTTACATGTGGAATCTTATGGAAATGTTACTTTAAAATGTTTGGTAATACAAATAGCAATAAATTGAGCATCTGTTATAATGAACACTCAGTCATAATGGGATTGCTGCAGATCATAACATGATCACCCCAAATCTTTCAGTAAAATCCACCTGCCAGAATTTTATCCAGGCTTTAAGTTTCTTGCAAATTGCTGGACATGCTTTAAGTCAAACAAAAGTCAGTCAGGGCTTTGGTCTGAAAAATAGTCTGCAAAACTCTGGTTTAACTCTCTAGATAGATATGAAGAAAATTGTAAATGATCATTTTTCGTAAGTTAAATCACCAAAGCAAACAAAATCCCCACTGTCAGGGCCGAACATCACAGTGCCCCTCTTTCATCTTAGTTCATTCAAGAACCACAGACTACTCATAATTTTGCCTAAGTAGTGCAAATGGGTCAATTCCAAGAGGCAGATTCTGTGTGTACCAGACAACTAACAGAAGTAACCTCAGCAGAAAACTCAGTAGTGTTAGCTCTTATCACCAGAAAATGCAAATGGTGGTGACCTGGGTGCTGGAAATGGTTTGGGATACTCCAGCTGTATTCCCTTCTCTGGTTTTGGCCATTCAAACCCACATCACCTTGCCAAGCTGTGGGAGGAACAGCTGGAAATATCTCAGCACCCAGTACCTCTTCAGGGGAGTAATATTCTAAAATAACTTCTTTTGACCATTGCCTTTTCAGTAATTACACCCAAATCATCTCTCTTGAAACATAATGGTACTTTGGAAGTCCAAGCCCAACCTTTGTGATGGGCCCAACTCAAACACCCGCATTGGTGAGGAAGGTCCAGATTTTCTCAGGAAGACAATCTATGAGGTATCATGGGCATGACATCTCACCATTGCTGTTCTAGCCTGGTCCAGATACAGCACATGATGCTGAGAGGTTGTTCCCAGAATATGTAGTTCAGGGTGAGTCAGGGTGCTAGAGTCCAAACCTCACTCAAGACCAGATCTCATCTTATAAACATGGCAACAATTGCTGGTAACAATAATATTTTCTTATCACATTGATTAACAATTACAATCACTTGCTTACGACTATTTCCTAAAATTCAGTGACTTATTGATAATATATTTAAAATTGTTTTTTCCCTTAAATACTCATAGGAGATGAAGGACAATTAGGAAACCCTAATGGTCTAATTATTCCTTTGTGGTTTCTTCAGCTACATTTTCAGTGTGCTTTTTATCTTATGTTGAAGTCCACAAATCAATATATATATAGTATTTCAGATAACATAGAACAGGCAATCAAACAGTAGTAAATGTGATTGAAATAGGATATAAAATGGGAAATTAGTTAATGGTTTAATTTAATTTATACTCTAGAATTGTCTTTAAAGGAAAGAACATTTCAACCATTAGCGAATGAGCAAATATTTATTATGTTTTAATGGGGAAACTGATGGTACCTTACTTGTTGATGCTTCACTTCCTGAATGATCCTGTTATTTCTTATGTTTTTCAAGTTTCCAAGTCCTGGAACAGAGATGGTATAAGCAGATGATTACATTTGAGAGATTTAAATCACTGAAATGATGGGATACTGTATCCAAAAGCAGATATTATGGAACTACTAGAAAATTTGCCTTGGGGGTGTATGTGTGTGATTGCTGTGTCTAGTCTGTAGGTAGAGGAAACACACACTGCTTTCTAAAAAATGAAGTCATGGGGAAGGCTGTTGCATCCTGCCTCCATAACAGTGAGCCATGTAGGAGCAGCCTGCAATGTTCTGCCATGCTGGGAGAAGGAATTTCAAATTTATAATTACCTGCAGATATCAACCATTTCAAACTATGGAGGAGAAATGATGAGAGATATGCCATTGCCAGCAGACAATGGTTCTGTTTCAGACAGCTCTACTTTTAATGAAAATGCCTGAAATCTGTCTGCTGTGTACCCAGAATACCTGCCTATGTATATGATCATTGCACTGGAGTGGAAAGCAAATAGAAGTCCTCTCGCAAGCATGTACCAAAAACAAGGACATCATAAAGATGATCAACTCTCCTCGCAGATAAACACATTTGTCTTGTGCTCATTTGCATAATCACCTGAGATATTAACTTAGATAATAGCACCATCTATTGAGGATTTACAATAATATTTAGACTTTAAAATACCATTTGCTACCTCACTTTTGTAGGCATTACAAATCCAAATATGTTTTAAGGTCATAATTTTATCATTGTATCTGATATCTGCTTGTAATTTATTAACTATGATTAAATAAGCCTTTCTGTCTTTTAGTAATAAATTTCAAATACTGTCCAGCAGAAACTCTTGTTTGAGGAGATCTCTGTTTATTTTCACTATTGAGAAAGTAATTTTCCACTTCCCACACTTTGGTTGTACAAATAGCGCAGTCCATGAAGTTATTCTGCATCTCATACATCATGATTCTAGCTGCACTGTTTTTAAAAAGATATAATCTTTAGATGCAGCAGTCTTGCTGTAGCCATAGTTATCAATGTGTTCTCTTTGTTTTTGAAGGGTTCCTAATGTTTGTGTTTAAATTATCACAGATTTATAGTCAGAACTTTCAAAACCATGGAGCATGGAGCACTATTCATGATGCTGGCATTAAATTAATTGGCCAGAGTCTTTTCAGTGGTGTCCAGCCACAGAACAAGGGGCAATGGGTAGAAACTGAAACATAAGAAGTTTCACCTGGATATGAGGAAAAACTTCTTTACCGTAATGGTGAAAGAGCATTGGAACAGCCCACCCAAAGAGGCTGTGGAGTCTCCTTCTCTGGAGATATTCAAAACCTGCCTGGACAGGATCCTGTGCAACCGTCTGTAGGTGAACCTGCTTTAGCAGACGGGTTGGACTAGAAGATCTCCTGTGGTCACTTCTGACCCCAACCATTCTGTAATTCAAGTGTTCATATTTAAAAATTCTTTATAAGAAAGCACCAGAATAGCCTGTGAGAAAGATTGGTAAAGCATAGGGTTAAGAAAATGTCTGTAAAATCTCGTCCCTTAGGATTTTTCTGGTGATTTCTGAGAATCTTATCTGCAAAATCTACAAAAGGAAGCTGGAAAGGTTTCTCTGCCACACACAGCATCCTTCCCTGCAAGCTCCTGTTTGTCTCATGAGCCAACTCAGTTTTGGGTGACAGCAGGAGCGAGTGTTCCAGGAGCTGCTTTTTAAGCAGCCCATTAAAGTGGATGAAGGCTTGTACCAATTTCCCCGCAGAGCATGGATCTTGCTCTTTCTGGATATTACTAATCTCACAGGCCAAGAAGACTATCCTGAGACTCATTAAGATATTTATGAGGAGCAGCATTGTTAAACTGAATGTGACTGCAATCAGCAGCAACTTCTAAAAGTTTATCCCATCCATCACAGGGTCTCCTGACCTTGTCTTAATACATGTGTGAAATGTGCTGTGATGTAGCTAATCAGTGTTGGGGTTTTATTTTTATAGAAGGACATTAATCAGCATTTGCAGACAGTCTGATTTATGTTAGTCTTCCAAATGCTACTTCTATATCATTGTTTTTGTTAAAGCAATAAAAGTAAGGAGTACAACTTCTGCGTGATTGTCCCCTTGTTTCTGCAGGGCAGGTACACCTGAAATTTATTTGGGCTAGAAGAAACCTGTTGTCAGACATTCCCGTAAAATATTTGCAGTATGCCATGGCTGTTCTGTCTATCTTTATGGACACTGATGTTCACGAAGTATAAAAAAAGAAATCTCACTGCAAGAAAAAATGGCTACTGTTTTGTTCTGATGTGGCAACACAAATCTAATACTGCTGGAAAAATGCTTATTAGGAAGTTGTCAATAGAAAAGGCAGTTGTTCAGTGTTTTGTGCTGCTTCTTGCCTATTTCCCTTTTCTTTTGCCCAGTTTTCCCTTTCTCCTACTGAACCATCTCATCATTTTAATGCACTTCAGAGGGTCAGATCTACTCCCTATTACACGAGTATAACTATGGGGCAGTCAGAGAAAGGAAAGTCCAAAGGAAACAACATTGTTTTAACAATGCAGCTGTACTTATTTGAGACTTTTTATAGGTATTCTTTAAGCTTTATTTCCTTTTAGATTTCCACATCCTAGCAACACATGAAGGCAGTCCCACATACATGGATCAGTACTAAAGTTTCATTAGGCTCAATATCCCTACATGGCAAAGCACTTAAAATACAAAGCTGTTTGATAAGCCTTGAGACAAATTCATCTTTTGGTCACCTCCAAGATGTGCTACTTATTGCTTTGATTTCAGTATTGGTCCCTATTCCACACAGCACACAAGGACATCCTTGCAGCTTCACATGCATTTAAACACACGTTGGAGCAGAATGAACTGGCAGGTGTAATTACTGCTGTTAAATTAAATGGGCCCCTTAGTGGGGGGTAGCCATCACACACACACGTGGATGGCCTGTGGAAGTTAGGCTTCAGTTTTTCAAAAAAACCCCACCAGACCGTCTTTTGCTATTTTCTTCTCATGGTCCCAGAGAATAGTGGGGCCTTGAGTTTGTCCAGGGCATCTTGGTGATACTTTGGTACCAATAATCATTACCAATGGTAATGGGATGATTAATTCTATTGGAGAAAATGTACTGTCACTGGGTAATAGCACCATTTTATCTCTCAGTTTTGAATAGAAAGTTTGATCTCTGTATCAATTTTTCTGATCCTTGTTTATTAGGGAAAGAATTACTGTACAAAAGTAAAAAGTACATCAGAGCATAGAATTGAAGGGGACCTGCTAAGCACAGTCCCTTGCTGGTTCAAATAAACATTGCATTCTGGTTTTTATATACTGATTAAAGCAGGCTCTTTCCACCCGCTATTCCTCCTGGAGGGATATTCTAGAGTCTCATTTTTTTCCTGGTTTGAGTCTTCCAGAGGCCATTATCACCATTTTGTTTGATGCTAACATTGCACATTCACCTAAATAGTTCTTTTCTAGTATTTATGTCCCTGAGATATTTATGAAGAGTACTCATTTCTCTATGCAGTCTTGTTCCATTAGACTAAACATGTCAAGCTTGTCTAGTATTCACTAAAGAGGTGGTCTCTCTGTTCCCTGTCCTGTCTAAGCCTGGCCCTATTTGAATCTATCTTTATTGAACATTTTGCATACTCTTCCAGATGAGACTTCCTCATTAACTCATCACTCACCTAACCCTGGGGATATATGACTGCTATGGAAAGGAAATTCTGTCCTTATGGTACTCTTAGGGCCTGCATAAAAGACTACTAGCTGTTAGAAATGTTTCACCTGAGTTATGTAGCTAACACAGTTGTATTTTCCAGGTCACCAGATCGTTGGTGTGTGGACATCCTGTGATGAACAGATATACCAGGGTCTTGCTCTGCCATTTACAACTGAAGAGAACCCATCATAAAGCTAAAGTTCAAGTGAAAAGTCCATAAAGGAATGACCTTGCTATTGGTATTGGTATTATTATTATTATTATTATTATTATTATTATTATTATTATTATTCCAGTTTACAAGGTCACACAGTGCTACTTCATGAGTAGCATAATTCTGTATTGACAGCGACTTCCAACTTTACCATCATCAAGTTTTGTGACAACATCTCTTTCAAATTCATTATTGAAAGCATTATTTAATACTTTATATAAGCGGGGTTTTAGTGGCTATTCTTAATTATAAATAATTAATTATAAATTAATTATAAATAAGCTAATAATTTTCCTAGACTAATACTTAAGGAACTTTATTAGCAACTCACTCCAACTCAACATGTGATTATTTCTTTTTCTAGCTCTTCTCTAATGTTATTTGCAGTGTTTTGTACTACCACCTAGTTCAATTGCTGTGTATCATCATAGGAATTGCTTTACTCAACTTCAGTTAAGTGGGATTTGTGTAGTTTCTTTCTCTTGGTAGTCAATTATTTTATCAAAGAAATGTAAGAGAACAGTTTTGGATAGTGTAACTTTGATAAAACTCTGTTGTATTTTGTCCTACTCTCCTTCTACTACTGTGTCCTTAGTTGTTTTGTCTTAGAAAATTATCCAAAAGCCTTGCTTCTTATTGAACCTTACTAACAGACTTCTGGGTATTTTTCTCACTCACTCCCCTCCTCTACTGCTACCTCAAGTGTGGTGGCAGCATTTATGAGGCTGATATTAATCATATGATAAAACTGTTCTTAAATACAAGTTTGGATGACCGATGGCTGCTCTACACGCAAGAACAAAGAAAGAAAAAGAAATTTCTGATGAGCATGCTAAATGTCAGATCTGCATATTATATTGAATGATAAAATAGCTTAACACCCCCCACACACACACTGGGAAGTAATATCTGTATATCCTTACATATATTATCAGGCCAGGGCATCAGTGCTTAAGCCTTGCTAGAATCTGTAATGAGTGGAATGTGATACTTATGAAAACATCACAAAATTTCTTAGGATCTGATTAACTGAAGTGGGCTTTGAAAGGTTTTGAAGACATCAGCAGAAACTGACTATTCCTGGGGCTTTAAAGGAATGTTTAAAAAGTATGGAACTTCCTCCTGGGTAACCAAAAGTGAAGCATTCTAAAGGCACTGGAATTGAAGTGGAACCAGTGCACAGAAATCATATTCCTAAAAAATGCAAGTGTGGCCAGGATAAACCAGTAAGACACCATGGAAAATGTTAACTGTAAAAAATGAAGCTTCTAATTACTTCCTTGCTTGTGGGTGCTGTGAATCAAGATGCCAGCAGCGTGGTGCAAGTAGATGAAAATGTGATACCCATACAGCTTGCCAAGAACACAAACATGCTGGTAAATAAATCCTGTTGAAGAAAAGTCTACAAATTGCTCATCAAGTCAAGCTGTCAGATGTCTTCCTTATTTTCAGGACTCTTTTAATATAAAAGATGAGCAAAGGACTGAATCCAATACTGCAAGGCTGCAGTACTTGAGACATTTTTTCAGAGCTTCTCAAGAATTCAGTATTAAAAGGAAAGCTATAAATTTCCGTTTTGTAACAATTTGCCCTATAGGTAAAAAAAAACTCTCAAGAAGACCAGGAACGTTAAGATATTTTTTATTTTGGAATAAAAACAATCAAATGGTTCAGCTTTTATTCATCCTTTAAGCAGTATATCCCCACTTAGTGCTCAGCAGAAGTCACTAGCATGGCTCTTCCTTTCAGTCCCTTAATCCAGACTTAGGTGACCTATTTGTACAGAGTGGAATTTAACTTTGATTAATGCCATCAAAGCCTTTGGTGGCATCAAATCCCACCAAATCTACAAAAGCTGGCTACCTAAAGAAATTAGAGACAGAAGTTCTTTAACTTGTCTCCACATACTGGAGCCTGTCAGAAAGCTGTCAGACATCACAGACCATAACTCTATCCATTGCTATTGCTGACCAGTATGTCAAGCTCTATGTCTATACTGACTATCAGTTCAATCTCACAGAAACATTCAAAGGTGGAGTTCCTCTTATGAACACATTTTAGTCTTTATTCCTGGTATATTCTATTTTCTACCACTCACAACTTCATTTAAGTGAATGACATTGCAGTTCAGACTCATCCTCTAAAAAATCCAGGCAAAGGACAGGGGACTGAAACACATGTATTGAAGCTGCTATAGTTGTATTTCACTTGTGCAATCAAGAAATGATGTTAGAGTGAAACTGTACACAGTGAGTGTCTTTCTGATTAGTGAGTAACAATTACCTAAAGTACCATATGAAGTACTGTTAGCTATAAATGGCATCTGGAATACACCAAATAAGTGACAGAAGCCTATATAAATATAATTTGAGAATGAGCCAGCATCACCAATGACAATGGTGAGTATAACCTCAGGCTGTCACCGTAAGCATTGATTCCCTGACAGCAGAGGATTGTTTCTCTGGTGCAACAGTCCTAATACAAAGCTAATGGTGCTTTGAAGGAGATAAATAGGGCACTAAATTCTTTAGTTCTTGACTTAAAATGCTGTTGCATACTCTACAAGCAACTGCAAGATATGAAGTAGTTGTAGTAGAGAAATACTCGAAAATCACTTACAACAAGAGTTTGCCGAAGACATAAAGTCGCACCACTTCACGACCTAATATCTGAAAAATGCTACCAATACATGTCCAAATCTTTTTGCAGAACACAAAAAAATGACATTAAACGAGGCAACCTGTCATATTACTGTCAAAAAACTTACTGTTGACTTCACAGAATAACATTTGGATTTCACTTAGCTGTAAGCTGGTCACCCTGCCTCAGCATCTGAGCAACTCAGTGGATTCAGAGTTCTTTAATATAAAAGAAAAATGTAGTTATTATTTTTCCGTAAATCACAGATATGTCATGAATGTGTTAAACTATCAATCATTCTGTTAAAGACTGTATAGTATGCTCTTACACTGGAGATATGAAAGAGACTCTTCAGGCTCCCCTGGGCTCTCCTGAATCCTTTAAACATTTTGGTATAAATTTATCTTTTTTTTTTTAATTTAAAATGCTATACAGGAGAAAGGCATAAAGCTAGAGCAAGAAGGAGAACACAGTCTCTGGTACTATGCCCAACTTATATCATGGAAGTTGTATAGGCATAGGAAGATATCTCGAGAGATCTCCTAATTTATTCCTGCTCAGATAGAACTCAGTATCCCTTCCCAAAGGCTGATAAGTGACTCTGTAACATGTTTATTAAAGCCTTAAGTGATGAGGAGCCAGTAGAAGGCTTTTCCTATTTTCTAACCTGAAACACCACATGAAAATGGAAAGGTTTATTTCTTGTCAAACCTACAACAGACATAAAGGTATCATTTCCTTCCTCATCACAGCTTTTTACATAGCAAGAAATCTGTTACTATGTTTCAACTACATTTTCTGTTTGCTGGAAAAACTAAGGCTGATTTCTTCAGCCTTTCCTTATAGCTCATATTTCCTAAATTTTTACCATTATTCCTCTCCCAGCAGGTATGTTTACCAAAGCTCCAGACTGTCTCCATATTGTCAGCACTTTTCCTAGTGTGAGGCCTGCAAGAGGACATAGTTATCCCACTTGGTGGGATAACCACATTTCTTCAAGGTACTGATGGATTCAAGAAACTTTTTTGCAATGGCAGCTCATTGTCAGCTGATTGAGCTTATGGTCCACTATGACTTTGATGATAAATTTATTAAAATTTTTTGCTGCAGAGGCCAGTTGTCTCCACATTGAGAACTGGAAGATCATCCTCACAAAGTGCTTCTTGCTTTCCCTTCCATGGGGTAATTCCTGTTTGCTTACAGTCTTCTCTAGTTCCTCCCATTATTCTTGCTGAAAACTGAAGTATTTAAATACTTTGCCTAAATTAAGTAAAGAGAAACATGACAGTCACTGTTTGCTAGATTACTAAGTTTACAGATATTGATTTAGGAGAAACCAGCGATATCTGTAAAAAAGGTCTACGTGATATATTGTTGTATCAAAGGAACAAAGTTTGTGACATTTTCTAGAGTATTGTAAGGTAATACATTAACTAAGAATCTATTAGCTAACGTTAGCTGTAATCCTTGTATAGTGCTTGTGATGTGTGATTTACGCCTTTTTCCCTATCAAGCCCTTTCGGGGCTTCTGGTGCAAACACTGATATCATGAGATTTAGGCTGAAGGAAGCAATATTTACCTATGTGACTGTTAATCTACTTGTCTTCAGAGACATCAGGCCACAGTGCTCGTACCAAGTATTCATCATCCTGATCACAGTGAAGGAGAGCAAGGGTGCCCATCACACTATTCTTCACCAGACTGAAACTGAGAGCATTGATTTTTTGGTTGAGTCTTCTCAAAATAGCTTTTCTCTGTCTTACTCACTCTCTTTCCTTCTTTGTGTATTTTTAAACAGGTTTTGGCACAGCCACGAATGTGGCAGATGTAAATGCTGTAAACCGAAAAGGATCTTCAAGCAATGTCTGAAACAGCCAAAGCTCACAGATGTTTGCTGGTTTTCAGTAGGGCTGATAAAAAATTTGATGTTGCTGTTTTTTTCTCTAGCAGTTATGGGTAAGGATCATTACTAAGAGCAGACTTTCTGGCTTTTTCATTATCCATTTGCCATTATTATTGTTTTTTCCCTCATTTCATCTACAGCAAAAAAGGCCTGGGTTCTACTAATAACAATCTCAGCATCTCAGCTGGCACTTTCTGCTTACCCTCAAGAAATTTCTATTTTTCTGTAATCTAAAATTTTGGATGAAGGATGCTGACAAAGGCTTACATGCACAAAACTTTACTAGGGTGTCCATGGCTGAAGGCTGACATAACAGTAACAGTGAAAGTTACATTGCAGTAGGTGATGACAATAAAGATGACATGGTGAATTTTTGCTGTACTTTTTCTCTAGCACTATATACTTTGATTCAAACTTCCATTTGGAGTAATCCTCTAATATAAACCAGAACCCACAAAGAAAGGGAGTAAGAATAGGGAGAGAAAGAATAGGTGAGTTTCCTGCATTACCTCTCATGAAAAATCTGTTATAAAAAGAATACTGGGTTTCGCAGGTGCAGGACTGTGAGAATAACAACCTGAGAGCAACAGCACAAGAACAAGGCAAAACCCCTGCCCTTGGTAAAACCTTACCACAGCAGCTCAGGTGAAAGGCTCAGAGCTGTAGTGAAAGGCAGGAGGCAGAACTGCAAGGGCTACCCTTTGGTTTGCTGCACAGAAAGCACTGCTCAACAAAGCATCTTCCAGGCATGCTCTCTGTACAGCTCAGTGGAGGGGGAAGAAGAGCATTGAGGATGTGTGCCTTACCTTTGGTATTTAAATAGTAGACTTGTAAAAGAATAGAAATTTCTTGTAAACCTTGTTAAATAAGGTTTAAAGTTATTTACTTAAATTTCCCCTCTTCACAATGGGGCCAGAAAAATCATCTTCTTTAGGACGTGTTCTATCTTGCTTATTTTTCCAAGCCTTTGTAACTTCTTAATTCTGTTTATTTCCCTACCTATCTAGTTATCTGCCTCCTCAAATCTAACCTCAATCTGCTGCCTAGAAACTAATCTGATTATACCTAGTCCTACAGTAGGTTTAATTATTGATTGTGATCATCCCCATAATGGGCTCTTCTCTCTTTGAAAGCTGCTGTCAGCTTTCTCATTTCTGGATTGCAACTCAGGTCCTTCTACCTTTCATTGCTGATACTGGTTTTTAATCCACATCATTCTTAATGATCTCTTTTCATTCTTTTCAATTTTTCCTTTCATTTCTTTGAGAATAATTCTCCAGCTGAATACAGCAGCTCATCTTGCACCTCACTCAGAACCAGTAACTGTCTCCCGTCTTTTTACTTTTGAAATCCCTGCTAATAATGCTGACAATTATGTTTATCCGCTTTTGCAGAAACATTGCTTTGTCTCATTTAATATTAGTCCACTATTCTGATACTTTTCTATGCAGTTTTTCCTGCAGAGACAGATATTCTTTATTTAATATTATTTATTTAATTATTATTTATTTATTTAATTATTTGAGTAATTTTGCATTTTTTTTTATGTTTTCTGGGCAGCTTTTATTTGGCAAGATACTTTTCAAGACTAATCTCATCTTTCTATCGCTCACAGCTCTCTATAGCTCTATAGGACTAGCAAACACATTCATCCAATTTGCTAGTGAAAATACCAAGAGCATCAATAATTATACAACTCGACCAATCTGCCTGAGGACTTACCAAGAATTCTCACTCTCCAATTCGGTAGTGAACTACTGTGTCACTGAATATTTTTCAATTACCTGTCTTATTCAAAGATTGTTTTCTTACTTTGCTCTTAAGATTATTTTATTGTACAATGCTCAAACTTTACTTGAGTCCAGATGTCTCACAGCTCCCATACCCCCACTTCCACTGGGCCACCAAATTAAGTTAATTTGGTTGTTCCTGATTTTTTCTTTACAGCATGTATTATCTGCTTTGTATGTGCAAGTGTTTATAAATTGATGGTTAATGTAAATAATGTTATCACAATATTTTTCTGAGAATCTGTATTAGGTTAACTGTATCATAATTCCCTAGATCTTTTCCGTCCTTTCTTGTTTATACTGATAGGTAATTTACAGTCCTCTGGGACCACTCTCAATTTTCTTTCATTTTCAGATATAATTATTAATGGCAAAGAGGTTACATTGGCTATATTCTTAAGTAGTCTATGGTGAATTTCATAAATTCCTGATTATTCAGATTCACCTAATTTATCTTCGTGTTCATTAACCTGTTCTTCCACTGTCTTGTACTATTGTCACCTCATTTAAACCAGTTTAGTTAAATATCTGCTCATGATAAATCATTTTTGGGGAAGACTGAAGACAAGAGGGTGTATACTGCTCTTTTTTATATCCTTTTTTTCTATTAGTGTTGTGATTTCGATTAGATTTCCAAGTCATTAAAAGTCCCCTGGTATAGTTTATGCAGCTAATAACGCCTTTTCTCTCTTCCCTCTAACATAATGATTCTGCCTTTTCACCATCTTCTCCAGAGATAAATGAAAATTATTGTACTTTAAAACTCTTGCAAGATTTAGAAATGTTTTCTAGATAGAAAGCAATACTTCAACTGCAATTTTGTTTCTTAAATAGATTATAGAGACATAGAATCATAGAATGGGTTGGGTTGGAAGGGACCTTAAAGATCATCTATTCCAACTCCTCTGCCCTGGGCAGGGACACCTTCCACTAGACCCAAGTTGCTCAGAGCCCCATCCAACCTGGCCTTGAACACTTCTGGGAATGGGACATCCACAGCTTCTCTGGGCAACATGTTACAGTGTCTCACCACCGAGTAAAGAATTTCTTTCTAAAATCTAATCTAAATCTCTACTCTTTTTGTTTAAAACCATTCCTCCTTGTACTATCAGTATCTGCCCATGCAAAAAGTTGACCTCCCCCTTTTTTTGTAACTATAAGTACTGGAAGGAAAGCCACAATGAGGTCTCTCTGGTGTCTTCTCTTCTCCAAGCTGAACAGTCCCAGCTCTCTCAGACTATCTGTGAGAGCCTCCAGCCCTTCGATCATCCTTTTGGCACTCTTTTGGATTCACTCCAACAGGTCCACATCTTTCTTGTGCTGAGTACCCCAGACCTGGATGCAGTACTCCAGATGGGGTCTCACAAAAGCAGAGTAGAGGGGTAGAATCATCTCCCTCAGCCTGCTGGCCACTCCTATTTTGATGCCGCCCAGGACACTGTTGGCCTTCTGGGCTGTGAAAGCACACTGTGGAATCATGTCTAGCTTTTCATCCAAGAGAACCTCTAAGTCCTTCTCCTCAGGACTGCTCTCAATGACTTCTCCAGTCTGTACTTATGTTTGGGATTGCTGGGACCCAGATGCAGCACCTTTTACTTAGCCTTGTTGAATCTCACCAGGTTCTCGTGGACCCACTTCTCAAGCTTGTCTAGGTCCCTCTGGATGGCCCTGTCCTTCTGTTGTGTCAATTGCAATGGTCAGCTTCATGTCATCTGCAAAATTCCTGAATTTCTTGCTTTCACTAGGTCATTGATAAAGATATTAAAGAACACCAAGCTGAGATAGAGCCCTGAAAGGACACCATTTGTCACTGTTCTCCACCTGGACACAGAGCCAATTACCATTACTTCATCCATTCCGCCAATTCCTTATTCACTGAATATCCACGCTTCAAACCCATGTTTCTCCAGTTTGGAGATAAGGATGTCATATAGGACCATATTGAAGGCTTTACAGAAGTCTAGGTAGATGACACCTGTCCACTGTTGCAGTCACTGTCATAGAAAGCCATCAGATTGACTAGATATGATCTGCCCTTAGTAAAACTATGCTGACTGTCTTAGATCACCTCCTTGTCTTGTATGTGCCTTAACATTGCTTCCACAAGGATCTGTTCCATGATCTTCCCAGACATAGAGGTGAGACTCACTAGGCTAGTTCCCTGTGTCTTCATTTCTCCTGTTTTTTAAAATATGAGCAATATTTCCCTTTTTCCATTCACAGGGACTTCACCTGATTGTCATGACTTTTCAAATAAGGTGGACAGGGTCTTGGCAACCACATCAGTCAGTTCTCTGAAGGCTCCAGGATGCATCTCATCAGGCCCCATAGACTTGAAGCTATTCATCTTCATTAAGTGGTCTGAAACCTGCTCTTTGCTTATAGTGGCAGAACCTTTTCTCCCCCAGACCCCACCTAGAGGTTCAGGGGCTTGTGAGACGTGTGAAGCCTGACTGCCAGTGAAGACTGAGGGGAAGAACTCTTTGAATACGCCAGCCTTCTCCATATCTGTTCTCACCAGTTCTCCCTTATTTATTGGAGTGGGGGTACACTCTCCTTGGCCTTTCTTTTCTGATGTGCATATAAAATCCCTTGCTCACATTTCTTGCCAGGTCCTGTTCTACCCATGCTTTGGCTTTCCTGACCCTGTCCCTACACATTCAAACTGTATTCCTGCTTCCACTGGCTGTGCATTTCCTTTTTACTTCTCAGTTTGTGGAGCAGATCCCTACTCAGCCATGCTGTTTTCTGGTCTGCCTTACTTGATTTTTTTATACATGTGGATGGAGAGCTCTTGAGCTCTAAGAAAAGTGGCCTTCAAGAGCTGCCAGCTCTGGTGTTCTCCTTTGTCCCTAAGGACAGTTTCCCAGAGGATGTCGTTCATCAACTCCTTAAACATCTGGAACTTCATTCTTCCAAAGTTCAGGGTCCTGACCTTGCTCCTCACCAGACCCATGTTCCTGGAGATCATGAACTCCACTAGGGCATGGTTACTACAGCCCAGTCCGCCTCCAACCCTAACCCCTGTAATGAGCTCATCTACACTGGTGAGCGCTAGGTCCAGCAACACTTATCCCCTGATTAATTTGTCTAACACCTGGACCAGGGAGTTCTCCTCTACGCTCTTCAGGAGTCTCCCGAATTGCTTACAGCCAGCTCTGCTGCTTTCCCAAGCAGCATGTCCGGGTGGTTGAAATCCCCTATCAGGATGAGAGATTGCAAGCTGAAGCAAGAAGGCCTTGTCAACAGGCTGGTCAGGCAGACTGTAGTAGACCCCCGATACAGGTCGCCTTTGTTGGTCCTGTCCTTGATTTTTACCCACAGGCTTTCAACTTGTTTGTGTCTGTTTTTCAGAGGCAGCTTTTCACAATCTATCCATTCCTTAACATGGAGCACAACAACCTGCCCCTCTTTTCCAGCCTATCCCTTCTGAAAAGCTTGTAGCCTTCAATTGTGTGATTCAGTGTTCCAGTTGTGTAACTTGTCCCACATTCATAGAGGTTTTTAAAGTATTTTTAAGTATTATGGTTGCAGCACTAAATAGGCTGAAGCATTGCTACTGAACTTGTTAATGTTAATACTACATGGGACATTCACATGAACAGCTGATGCTCAATGATGTGAAATGAATACACATCGCTTGCAATTTAATAAGAATTTGAGGTTTTTGGATTTTCCCTAAGTTTCATTTCCTTGGTGAATGTCTGAATACTGAAAAAACAGTTCTGCCAAAATATTTTTAAGATAAAATACTACTGTGTTACCTTGTGCTTTCAACCTCTGTGATAAATTGATGGCCCTGACTTCATCTTTTGTGATGGACCATGGGCTCCCTATTTAAGTAGTTCCAGTTCACAATCATGTGAGTGATAGAATATGCTTGCAATTATAAAAAAATTTAGTAAATCAATACATCACATGCCACAGAAAGCATACTCTTGGGAAGAGAGAGATCTTTTTTAATCAAAACCAGAATTTTCTAATCAACAACAGGGTTATCTGGAATGTGTTGACAACCTCTAACCCTGGTGCTTGCTGCTCATGCTCTGGCCCTCCCTCTACTGAGTTATATATCTGTGCTGGAGGCTGACTTTTCTTCCCCAGAGTCAAGACAGCTCTTCAGTCTGGAGAAGAAGATACAGACCCAGTCTGAGATATATTTGCAGTACTATAAATTATGATGGCCTGTGACATCCCACTGATTGTGTGTTTGATAGTCTTCATTCTGACATATGAAACAACTGACAACCCACAGCTGAAAGTTGAACTGGCCTTTGAGGATTTCTGGAAGACTGTGATGACAATACTTTTCAGAAGAAGAATAGACATTTTTGGTTTAATTGCCAGCAGGATTCATTTTATTGAGGGCACAAACCAAGGCCTTCTGTTACTGGGTAAGCAATACCTTCTTAAGACAGCTGAGGAGGGAAAGTCAGAGGTGGCTGATCTTTCCCAGGCTCCATATTTTGTGCCACTGTCTATCAATAAAAGAGTTCAACACTTTTATTAGAGGCTCTGATGAATGAGCTTCGGATGTGAAATCACTGAAGGCCATACTTTGATCAAGCTGACAAGTAAAACAATTGGAAATGTTGGGGATGGGAGTGAGGAGGACAGAGACAGTCCCATGGAAGAAAATAAATAGGCAAAAATGTTCATTCTGTGGTCTGAATGATGCCATGGTAAAACAGAGGCATTAATTAAATTAATCCATTTACTTTTGGTAATCATGAAAGTTTCCCAGATATAACTAATTATTATGGATGGTTTTGGTTTGCAATAAAAGCTTATTTTCTGTACAATCTATCCCCTTCTCCTTCCTCTTACATGTACTTATGTTAGAAAACTATAACCTGATACAACTGCTATTTTCATAACAGACTATTATGGTAACATATATGGATTAATGGGAGTTTTGCCTGAATAAGAACTGTAGCAATTTACCCTTGAGATTTCATTAAATGGAGCCAGAAAAGGGGGAACTAATTACAAAAGGGGAAAGACTTCTATACTTTTAAACATGTATGTTGTCGGGAATTGTGTCTCTGTTTTAATGCAAAAGTCAATAGCATAGCAACAAAATGATCAAAGAAAGCAGAATACAATCAGAGTACATGTGCAAAAAGCTATTTCAGAAATAGTCTTCCTGTGTTCGGTATAATAGAAAGTGTTTGGAAGCCATTGTAAAATGTATTTAGAAATACAGGGCAAATGGCTTTCCTTCCAGAAAAAATAATGGATACGAGTTTTATTTCTTGGAAGAATATCTCTGTGTTATTTAGAGGAATATGGGAACACAGAGCTGATTTTCACTAGAGCCTGGTGATACCAGTTGTCTCAGTTGTTGACTAAATGAAGACTCCTTATAGAAGTTGTTTTCCTATAGCTTTTCTGTAAAACAGACTCCTTGAGGGAATGCCCAGTTTGGCATCTAAAAATTGGCTTTTGCTGCTGGGTCCTTTTTGTCACTGCAGATAACTGTCTGCCATAGATCAGATCTCCATGTTTTGTTTCTAGAAGGGGAACATAATTATTTCTTGTCCACTTTAGAGTATTGTAAGGCTTTTCTGATGATTATTTTAATACAATGACAATGGTCCTATAATGTAACTAAAAAATGGAAGAGATACAATAAGTTTCAGATCAGGATCTGTTAAAATTGGAGTGTTCTTCTTTTGCATGCACAAAGACTAACCTAAACAATTTCACTTTGAGTTACAGATAAAGGCATGTCATTTTAAAAGAACAAAACTAAAGGAAAAGAAAAAAATTTTTTTATTCTCTATTCTTATAGAGCAGCGTAAGGAGTTCACTAATGTCTGGACATATCTGGCATTGATTTTATGTTCACTGTCATGTTCTGTCAATTTAAAGTAATGTTTCTGTCCTGCCTGCAGGGAGCGGTGATAAATATAAGAGGTGCCCCAAATGCCTTGACAGTGCTGAATAGTCAAACTGCAGGACCTCACCAATTACATGGATGCTTTTCCTTGGCAGACCTGTGTGTTAATTCACAGGTATGAAAACTGTCAGCACTGCTTGGGTTGCAGCATTGACCCCAGATCTGTTACACAGAGAGAGCTTATCCCAAAGAGCAAACATCATACTTGTGGGGGTTTTTTAAGTGGCACCTCATGACATGCCCAGTGAACTCATGGGATAAAACCTGAGGATGGGACAGAGATATTAAAAATGCAGGAGACTAACAGATGCCATTGAGCATATCTTTGTACAGGGAAAGGGGAAATGAAGAATAATGAGCTATGGATATCTGACCTCCTTGACATACCCCTTGCTTTTGTGATGGACCCTGGCAGCAGCATGGATTCCACAGTCATTGTAATAATGGCCAGTCTTCGCGAATGAAGATTTTGGGAAAGGTCTTTTACCTTTCGAGCCTGCGCAATGGATTTTTTAGGTGAGACGCAGCATGCGCTGAACTGAGCCCACCCTTTAATCCTAAGGTTCATCTGCCGGGGCCAAGAGCGCTTGGACAATGGCAGTGAGGTCCTCAGGACGTAAGTTTGTTTAGAGTGACCTTCTCATAGATGGATGGCCTCACAGGGCTAACGGGCTCCATCTGCCCGGGGGGCCTGGGATTCAAACCTGGGTCGCAGCAGTGAGAGTCCCGCATGCTAACCACTAGGCCACTAGGGGTCCCCACAGTCATTGTAACGATGTAGAAATAAGTGAGAAATAGAGGAAAGAAGAAAACTAGAGGAGTTATGGGAAAGTGGGAGACTGAGAGGGGAATGATGAAGGCCTTGACTAGAGGACATTTAGGCTGGAAAGTGTTGAGATGGAAGAGTTAGAGTCAATTCATGTCTTGTGATTTAAGGGATGAACAGATTGCGGGTTTATGAAGTGGAATCAAGGGGAAATGGGGACATGCCAGCAGTCCAAATGGAAAAAAGTGTCATTGAAACTGGACAACTGAGAAAGACTAGGGGAGAAAAAGAAAATTAAAGATGTAGGAGAAGGATGGGAGAAAAGAGAACAAGAGAAGAAGTTAGGGCAAAAAGTGATAAAGAGTCTTGGAATTTGACTATAGAAAAATACTGAAATCTAAAATTTTTCCAAAGTCCCTTTGGAGAGAGTCTAAAACAATTCAGACTGTTAGGCTCTGGGAAGTATCACAGACAAACCCATTTGGACAAACTCTTTCATAAAGATTTCTGTGTTCCTAAAAAATTACCTAATACTTTCCAAGTTAGGAGAGCCTCTGCAAACCCCCATTCTGTGCTGTGAGATAACTAGCCATCACCAGGTCAGTCCAGGATGAACATACTAACAAATCACTTCAGAGGTCCTCAAGAAGACAAATAAAATTAAAAAAAAAACCCAAACCCCCAAAATCCACAAGAAAAAAATTACTAATGAAAAGCTTTATTTTCTGCTTAATTTGTTTAAAACCCTTTAATAGTAATTCATGTATCAACTATGCATTTAATTATCACATATTGTGATTCAAAAAGTTCTAGAACTGCTTCAGAAAGATGGAAAAAGAAACCCCATGGATCCAGCCCAACAGCTGAAGGAGTCATATAGAGGAACTCTGGCTTTGCCAGTGTCACCTTGTGTGAACTTTGATGCAGACTGGTATGAACTGTAGGCCCATTCAGACTTGCTGGTCTTTTATAGAAGTGCTGGTTTCTGAATCAGCTACTTTTTCCTGGATGTGCTTGGACCCCATTAGCAGGAATTTTGATCCCACTCCTCTATTTGCTTCCACAGTGACTTGCACGTACACGCAACTGGCCAAACACCACATCGGTGGACATGGTGGCTCTTTTGGAGGTGTAGACTTCAGTAAGAATGCTCAGGCTGTTCATCCTTTTATCTTTTATTGAGTAATTTTCTGATACACAGAATCAGTGCAATCCTTTTATACTGTGTAGCACAGTGGGGAGGAAGTGGCAGTGTGGGTTACACAGCCCAGCAGTTATGTGATGGAGCAAAGGAAGCAAAAACCCCACAGGCATTAGAGATACAAAGCTGTTTGCTCATCAGTTCTTATATTTTTTAACCTATTTCTTCTGTTGCTTTTTGTAGCAGTAAATCTGCATTATATGAGAAACTGTTGTTTAAGCATGTTTCAAAATGGCTTTTTGTAGTCTCTTTGCTAACTCATGCTTCTTCTTCCCAAGACCCCCATGACAAGTGTTATCTGTGTCTCAGGAATGTCCTGAGAAGACATCAAGAAGTCTTCTCATTGGACCCTTTTAACCCCTTCCTATTGGTTGTTAACCCCTTCCTGCGATTGGGTGTTCCTGTAACCCCCTTGAGACCTGTAAATGGTTAATCTGTGAATCCTCCAGGACCTATATATGTAACCACTCCAACAATAAACTCTCTCTCTCGCCTCCTCTCCACGCCCGGTGTGCTGTCTCTGTGACTGCCATGGGACCTTGTGGTGGGGGGAGGGGGGAGCAGCTCTCCCCTCCAGCGTCCAGGACCTGAAGAAACCCCTGGTGCTGGAGTTCCTCGCTCCCTATCCACCTCAAACTGTCGGAAATGGCACCCCAGAATGGGAGGAGAGCCAGAACTGGTGCTCCAGGTGAGGCACCAGAGCTTTTTACTTCTTGGATGGTCCACCAGAGTAGAGCTTTCTGGGTTGGAGCTATTTCAAGCTTTTAGAGTTCTTGTCCTGTCCTCTGAACCATGTCTTACTCCCAGAGCTCTTTTCATCAACATAAAAAGAAAAGAAAAAAGTTACTGAAGTGAAAGGCTTTATATGTAAAGAAGGAGATAGGAAGAATTTAAAATGACATATTGAGCATTCTCAAAATCTAGGCTTTTTGGCCTGGCTCTCTTCCAGAGCTTCTGAAAACACTTTCACTATTACCTTAAGCTGATCCAGGTCTGGCTGGCACCCAGAAAGATTTCTTTTTTTTTTTCTTTTTCTTTTTTTTTCTTTTTCTTTTTCTTTTTCTTTTTCTTTTTCTTTTTCTTTTTCTTTTTCTTTTTCTTTTTCTTTTTCTTTTTTTTTTTCTTTTTCTTTT